>NC_081363.1:4055126-4355126 GCF_030684315.1 Stegostoma tigrinum | reverse complement strand
GGTATGCACTGCTGCTACTGAGTACCTGTAATGGATGAGTGTGTTTCAGGTGATGAATGGGGCAACTTCCTTCTGGATGGTTTGGCTTTGCTGAGGCTGTATTAATTCAGGAAATTGGACAGTGTTCTATCACATTCCTGACTTGTGTCTTCCAAATGATGGACAGGCTTTGAAGGGTCAGGAGTTGAATCACTCACAGGTATTCACAGGATCTCATTTCTTTATGTGGCTACCTCCCAAACCTGTCCCATCTCATTGTTTGGATCTTCTAAGTCTGCTGTCTGTCCTTACTGCAGTTCTAAAATGGCTGATCAAAGTTAGGAATTACATTATCCGTGACCAGGAAATTCTCTCTCCCAGCCCCCTTTTGGTCCTCCTGTAGTCATAGGGTCATACAGTCATACAGCTGGGAAACAGACCCTATGGTCCAAGCAGTCCATCCTGACTGTGTTCCCAAACTAAACTAGTCCCACCTGCCTGCACTTGGCCCATATCCCTCCAAACCTTTCCCGTTCATGAACTTATTCAGATGTCTTTTAAATGTTGTAACTATACCCACATCCACCACTTCCTCTGGCAGTTTGTTCCACACACGAACCACTCTCTTTCTCTTCCCAACTTAAAATAATGCTACCTCAGTTTGAACTCTCCCACCATAGGGAAAAGCCTTTGGCATGTCAGCCCTCACCATCTCCCTGTTACGTCTTACCTTTTGTTTTCGGGCTCAGTGGGACTTCCCTCTCTTGGTTTGTTTTTCTCCATTCTTTCATGGGATATGGGTGTTGTCAGCACGGCTACCTTTTTTTTAAACCTATCCCTAAGTGCCCATGAACTCAGTGACTTGCTAGACCATTACGGAGGACAGCTCATAGTAAACCGTATTGCTGTGGGTCTGGAGTCACCAGATGAGGTAAGGACGGCAGATTTCTTTCTCGAAAGGACATTTATCAGTGGCTTTCCAGAAAAATCGATAATATTAATGGTGAAAATTAATAAAGCTAATGTTTAATTCCAGATTCATTAATTGAATTGAAATTTCACCATGGCCAGATCCCTAAAGCGTTAACTAGGGTTTCTGAATTACTAATCCAGCAACATTATCACTACACCAGCGCTTCCTCAGATTCCACAAGTTTGCACCTTTTGGTCTTGTCTTTTCCAGTGATCTCTTGGCTGGTCACCCATTCTCCAGTCTATGATGAACTGTAGCATTAAAAAAAAATGCCTGTTGACCAGATTCTGAAATTGAAGCAGGAAATGGAAAATACAGAGAGAATTTTCACAAAATCCGAAGGCAGTTAGGAAGCCAATTGGAGTTTTAGCATTCTATTTGAATGGCTGAGGGAAGAGAGGAGAGAAGCCGATGAATAATTTGATAGTTAGGGTGTAGGAGTGAGCTTTGTAACTCACTCCCACACAGTAATCACTAATGCAAAGCTACACTGTCCATAAATCTGTTCCTTTTTCAGCATAAACTCAATGGAAACTGTTTCATGTTGTGTACTTTCAGTGTAGAAACAGCCCTGCAGTGTGTGCTAAAGGTCCTCAGGCCTCAGCGCTTAAATAATTGCTGCTTATACTGAGCTTGGGAGGGCTATTTCCTTCCGAGTTACTAATTGGCCCAGTTTAAAAAGGAGGAAAATGTTATTTTGTGGAGAAAAATCTCTGACCAATCTCGAAGGAAATTCTTCACAGGCCTTTCACTTACCTACCTAATCATTTCATTTCACTGTGATGCACTCCTGCTACATTATATTAGACTCATCTCCAGGGACCAATAGCTTTACTGTGAAGAGAAACTATCGAAGAACAGGAATCAACAAAATTATCTTTCCCAATGTTCCATGTGTCATTTGTATTCTTCAGTTTCTTATTTTACAGTCTGGCCTGAAAGCCATCACCCTTGCCAAATTTTCACCATGTACTCAGAAAGGCTTTGAAGAGCAAGAACATGATCAGAGCATCAGATTTCTTTTCCTCTTCCTGTGCTCACAGTGAGAGTTCTCCGGTTGCTATCCCTCACTAATTCCTGCTTTCCTTTCACTCCTGACCTTTCCATCATACAATAACTCACAACACCCTAATGCTTAAGAGCCAAAATATCCATTATGCATTTATATTGACTTGTGTCACAGTGGTAGCGTTTGTACCCCTGGACTGAGAGGCCTGGGTTTAAGTCCCACCTGTTCCAGAGGTGTGTAATTACATCTCTGAATAGGTTAACTAGAAAAATAGGTTAAATTAAAAAGTAAACTAGAAACAGGAGTAAGAAAATGCCACGGTAATTTTGGTGGTGGGAAAGTCGTTCAGTCCGGATAGTAGCACTTCAGAGCATACGTGAAAAAGTTTTAAAAAGAGAAAATAAACATAGACCTAGGGAGGGCTCTTGTGGCGCAGTGGTCATGTCTCTACCTCTGGGCTATGGAGGCCTGGGTTCAAGTCTCACCTGCTCCAGATGTGAGATAACATCTCTGAACAGGTTGATTATAAATATAGTGGATCCAGGGGCTCTTGCGGGGCATGGTAGTGTTCCTACCATGAGGAAAGCCCATATTCAAGTCTCACCTGTTCCAGAAATGTGTAATAACATCTCTCAACAGATCGATGAATATAAAAAGACATCCCTTTGGTTAGCAGCTAAAAACGAAAAAGAAAGTCATGGCGATTTGGTGGTGGGAAAGTTGTTTGGATATGTTTAATAAACATAAAGATAAAGTAGGCCCAGGGGCTCTTGTGGCTCAATGGTGGCATCCCTGCTTTTGCAGCAGGAGGCCGGGGTTCAAGTCCTACCTGTTTGAGAGGTGTGTAATGACCTTTCCCATTGTCCCTCCCTCTCCCTCACCTTTGACAGTCTGCATTGCCCTTAACTGACTCTGCATGAAAATTATTCAATTGAAACACGGGCAAGTAGTGATGAAGTGTCACCTACTCAAAATGTTAACTCTGATTTCTTCCTAGAGATGCTACCAGACCTGCTGAGTTTTACCAACAATGTCTTTTGTTGTCAGTGATTTACTGGTGGTGGCCTATAGAAGATGATGATGTGCCCAGGGATGGGTCTACAGAACTGTCTGCCCCTGGCTGAGACTAGTCTATGTGTTCGATGAGTAGTAGCTCTGTTTTAATGTTCAACAATAAACTATGTTCCTTTCCAGTTGGGCTGTCTGAGTTATTACAGGCAGGACGGGGTTCATACAGAGCAAAGACACTGACATACATCAGTTGGCCAAATGGTCCACTTCAATGCTCTACATATCATGCTGTGATATGACCTGCTTTCAGACCATTCTATGCAACAAAGAAGATATTCAAATACCGTGATCCTAAGGCAGCTGAGCTCAGTCAGTGTAGCAGAATGAGAGTGTTACAGCTCTCCTTGGTGCCTGATCTTCATTTAGGGAAGGGATATAAATAAAGCTGCAGACAGGGTTCACACGACAGTGCAGCACTTTGATGGAAACTGCCCAAATTCATAGACACAGGGTTGATACTCAAATCGGTAGAATAAGTAGGCAATACCTACACCATCTGGACAGCCTCAATCCACATGGTACACAGCTGTCAGAAGGCGAGTTGAGGTGGGGGTGGTGGCTGGGGGAGAATGACACTGGAGCAGATGAGGGAGGAGGAGAGGAAAGAGAGACATCACACATAATTGATGCCCAGTGTCGAACCATGATTAGACATGCCATTACAACAAACTGATATTGCTCCTAAATTCACAAATGGCTAAATTTCCACAAGATATGATGATTTTAGTGGGCCCAATCACACTATCATTTGCTAGCCTTAGAGGAATTGTGAATTCATCAATTTACAAGTTACTCCCTGAATGCCAATTGCTCAGTTTGATGGATGTTATCACTAATATTCTGTAAGCCATTTAAAGACAATTGTTTTCTTATATTTGTCCCTTCCCACCAGACTAAAGCCAGCAGCATATTTTTGTTTCTTTATAAACTTACTGAAATTTTAAATCTTCCCTACTGTAACATAGAACAGATGCTCAAGCAGTGTAAAACATCTGTGCAATATTAAAGAGGCACTACTGATTGTCATTCCCATGACAGTAATTTTACATACCCCTTTTCAGCTGTTCACATGGAGGGAATTACAAACACACAGGTTGCCTAAACTTCACTAGCACCACAACCTGATGTGGCTCTGACATTATGTGGTGACAATACACTGGAATAGAAAAGCTCAATGCAACACTAACTTGATCTTTGGATCTCCTCATCCTACATTGGATGAGCTCTGTGCACCAAAGCATTTCACCTGTCTGGGCTTGATTAATATCTTCCCTCGTCTAAATCTGCACCTCCTTCATGGGAAGTATATGCTTTCTTAGATAGGGAGATCAACGCTGCAAACAATACTGCAGGTGTGGTCTAATTGAGGCTCTGTGCAACTACAGTAAGATCTCTACTTCTGAACTATGGAACTGGTAACTCTGAATGAGTCACACTAATGCATGCCAGTCAAATTACCATGCCAAATGATCGAAGCAGAGCTGGAACATGAAACCACTAGCAAGCTTAGTGATGTCTGCAAAATGTCCACGTTCTGAACAGACATGGACCAAGAGAATTAATGCAGCTGTTACCAGTGTGTTTTACTGTCTTTTACCAGATCGCTTTTTAAAGATGAAATATGTGATGATGGAAAGTCGAACAAGGAGCTTATCACTATCTGTGTCTGCACCAACATGGATAGTACAGCAAAGCTGCTCTTGTGATAAAAGTCATATTGGATTGTGAATGACAAGACACGGTCTATGCCATATGGAGCTAATGAAACCAACTGGATGATTGGCAGCATTTTTGAGGTGTGGATCAGGGAAAAGGACAAAATGTCAGCACCTTAATGACCTTGAAGCGTCGGATATATGCCAGTGTACTTATTCACCTGTCTCCCTTAGCTGAAACCACAAAGACCCTAGAGATGCTCCAGGCTTCTACATACTGCAGCATGGAAACACTGAAAAGATGTATGGCTGCATCGATGATAGGATAGGATCCATCCCAAGATAGCAGGCTGAAGAAAAAAAACTTACCAAGTTTTCTCAGAGCTTACTCTCAATGTCTTTCAATGCTGTTTTTACTGTACAAGGTATGCCATTATAAGGTATGATTACACGGAAGAGAAAAAGGGAATTTTCACCTATTTATTGTGTCACTTTTATTTTTCTATAGAATGCGAGAGTAGGCAAGTGCAGTTACACAGGGGTCTCCTCAGCCATCTTGAAACTTCACAAAACATCTGAAATATAGGGTACCTCCAAACATGCAGCACTCCCTCACTGTACTGCACTGGTGTGTTGACTGAGATTCGGAATGGGACTCCAGGCCTTCTCAATCAGGGAAGATGATAACCACTAGAAACATTTAACACTATACCTGCAGAGATCAGCTGGCTTAGCATGGACAGGGATGCAAACTAATGATCTGCATTTTCCAATCTGTTCAATGAAGTCCTCCTATGTCATCTCCTTTCCCCAAGGAGTGACGGTCCAGCATGCAGGTCAGGGTTAATACTACAATTAGTAAGCAGAGACAACAGCTTTCCGAGTGATAGTCACCTCACACAGGAAGGTCACAAGACAGCACTGTTTCTGCCATACAGATCCCTAGGTGCCAAAATTAAACAGTTCGTTTTTGCATTGGTTATTACTGTAACATATTCCAGCCTGGGTTCCACCCAAGTGACCTGATTCATGCAATAATAAATATTAATTGCAATCAATTTTCACCTTTGACCAGAGTTAATGATACTTCTTCCAAATGTTTTACCAGGAGACCTCTGGAACAGATGAACACCACAGACCCCTAGGGTTATCAAATCTAGTTGTTGGTCCTGCTGCATTAACTCCTACACACATCCAATTGCTGATGAAAAACCGTTCTCTCTCAGTGCTCTGCATTCACCAGTGAGTAACAAGTGCAAAGAACAACCTAATGGACAGGTTCTCAGGTTTGAGCAGGACAAACACGAGCAAAAAAATACAAGTGTACAATCACAGAATCACTACAGCACAGAAGGAGGCCATTCATGCCTGCGCAGGTCCTACTATCCCGTTCCAATCTCCCACCTTTTCTCCATATCGCAGCACACCAATTCTATCCAAACCATTTCCAATATCGTCTTGAATGCCTCAATGGAGCCTGCCTCATTTCCACATTTCCAGGCAGTGCATTGCAGACCCTAACTACTCGCTGTGTGAAAAGGCTTTTGCTTACATCACCCTTGCCTCATTTGCATAGTTTGGACAAGAACTCCAAAATATGATGGATCTGGGGAAAGAGAACTGATAGGCAAAAAAACTGTAAGACCATAAGATACAGGAGCAGATTTAGGCCATGTAGCCCATTGTGTGTGCTCTACCATTCAATCATGGCTGATATGTTACTTAACTACATTCTCCTACCTTCGCCCTGTCGCCCTTGATTCCTTTACCAGTTGAAGAACCTACTTATCTCTGTCTTAAATACACATTAGCGGGCAGGTGACAGGCTAGTGGTATTATTGCTGGACTGTTAATCAAGAGACCCATGTAATTTCTAGGGACCTGGGTCAAATTCCATCAAATTTGAATTCAATCAGCAAAAAATCTGGAATGAACAGACGAGTGATGACCTTGAGGAAAAATGCACCTGGTTCACGAACGTCCTTTAGGGAAGAAAATCTGCCTAATGTGACTCCATACCCACAGTAATATGGTTGACATTTAACTGTATTCTGGGCAACTAGGGATGAGCAATCAAGGCTGGCATAGGCAGTGATGCTCTCATCTCCTGAATAAAAGAAACTCAAAGACTTGGTCTCCACAGCCTTCTGCAGAAATAAGCTCCACACATTCACCATACTTTGGCTGAAGAAATTGCTCCTTAACTCAATTCTAAAGGGTGGTCCCTTCACTCTGTGTCCTTGGGTCCTAGTCTCTCCTATTAGTGGAAACATCTTCTCCATGTCCACCCTATCCAGGTCTCTCAGTATTCCATCAGGTTCAACAGATATTCCCTTCTAAACTCCACCGCGTACAGACCCAGAGTACAGCTACTCATATTACAAGCCCTTCATCCCTGGGATTGTTCTTGTAAACCTCCTCTGACACCCCCCCCCCACCACTACTAGCACATCCTTCCTTAGACCACTTACAACATTCCAAATGCAGTTTGGCCAGAGCCTTATACATCCTTGGCAGTACATTCTTGCTCTTGAATTCTAGCCCTCTTGAAACGAATGCCAATATTGCATTTGTCTTTCTAACTGCCAAATGAACTGTATACTGACCTTAAAAGAATCCTAAACTAGGACTTGCAAGTCCCTTTGTGCTTCAGATTTCTGAAGCCATTCCTGCGTGAAAAATAATCTATACCTCTATTCTTCCTATCAATGTGCATGACCTCACACTTTACCACATTGAATTCCATCTGCCACTTCTTGGCCCATTGTCCAAGCCTATCCAGTCCTTCTGCAGCCTCCCTGCCTCCTCAATACTAACTATACCTCCACCTTTGTGTCATGCTCAAGCTTAGCAACAATGCCCTCTGTTCTATCTCCCAGATTGTTACACATACAATGTGAACAGTTCTGGTCCCAATATTGATGCCCGCAGAACTCCACTAGTCACCAGCTGCCATCCTGGAAAAGACGCATTTATCCCCACTCTGCCTTCTGCCAGTCAGCCAATCCTCTATCCACGGCAGTACCTTGCCCCTAACACCTTGGGCTCTTAGCTTATTTAGCAGCTTCCTGTGGGGCACCTTGTCAAGTCTGGAAATCCAAACAGATCATGTCCACTGCCTCTCCTTTGACTAACTTGCTTGTTACTCTCTTTTGTCAGGCATGACCTTCCCCTGACGAAGCCGTGCTGACTCAGCTCTATTTTCTCATCTTTAACAATGCAATCTAAAATCTTACCAATGACCAAGGTCAGGCTAATCAGCCGATGGTTTCTGGTCTTCTGCCTCCCTCTTTTCTTAAAATGGGGTGTTTTTTAGTCCTCCAGGGCCGTCCCTGGCTCCAGTGATTCCTGAAAGGTCACCACACTGCCTCTACAATCTCCTGGGCTATTTCCTTCAGAACTCTGGGAAGTAGCTGATCTTGTGTGGGGGATTTATCCACCCTCAAATTTTTCAGCTTCCTAGCACCTTTGCCTTACTGATGGCTATCTCTTCCCCTGACTCTCTTGAAGTTCTGCTGCTGGTGTCTTCCACTGTGAAACTGATGCAAAGTACCAGTTCAGTTCCTCTGCCATTTCTTTGTTCCCTTTTTTTTTATCCAGCCTCACTTTCCAGTGATCCCACATCCACATTTGCCTCTCATTGAGCCAGCTTATTCTCATATTTCATCTTCTCCTGCCTCATCATATTTTTAGTTATCCTCTGCTGGATTTTAAAGAGTTCTTGATTCTCTGGCTCCCCACTAATCTTCACCACATTGTATGCCTTCACTTTTGGTTATTTGCTGTCTGCAACTCCTCTTATCAGCCACAGTTGCCTCATCCTCCTCTTAGCATGTTTCTTCTTCTTTGGGACGAATTTCCCGATTTATCCCTAGAAACTCCTGCTGCTCCTGCTCCATTGTTTTCCCTGTTAGGCTTCTTTTCCAATTAATTCTGGCCAACGCCTCACTCATATCTTTGTAATTACCTTGACTCCATTGCAATACTGCTACATCTGATTCCAGCTTCTCCCTCAAACTGCAAGATAAATTCTTACCACATTACTTCCCTAGGAGTTCCTTCACCTTTAGCTCCCTACTGAAGTTTAAATAAAAACCAAAATAACTGCGGATGCTGTAAATCAGGAACAAAAACAAATTTGCTGGAAAAGCTCAGCAGGCCTGGCAGCATCTGTGGAGGAGAAAACAGAGTTAACGTTTTGAGTCTGGTGACCCTTCCTCAGAACGTTCTGATGAAGGGTTACCGGACCAAAACGTTAACTCTGTTTTCCCCTCCACAGATGCTGCCAGACCTGCTGAGCTTTTCCAGCAACTTTGTTTGCATCCCTACTGAAGTCTGAAGTCCCTACTGTGCCAAATCCACAATTGCAGATTCTACCACAAGTTGCTCCAAAAAAAATTGTAGACACGCCACAAATTCCTTTAATTGAAATCTGCTACCAATGTGATTTTCCCAATTCGCCTCCATATTCAACTCCCCCATGATGATTATAATAATGCCTTTCTTACAGGCCTTTTCTATCTCTTCATTTAATTTTTTCCCCACATGCTAACTGTTAGACCATGACAATTGGATCACTCCCCTCCCACTCCAAGTTCCTCTGCAGCCCAGAAGCGATATCCTAGGCACCAGGCAGGCAACACAGCTTTCAGGACTCTCGATCCTAACCATTGAGAACAGGGTCTATTCCTCTGACTATACAAGCTCCAGTTACAACTAGGTTTCTCTATTCTCCCTTGTCTTGAATGGCTCCCTACACCATAGTCCTATGGTCAGTTTGCTCATCCTCTCTGCAGCACCACCACCAGCCCCAGTCCCCCTCACCCACCCACTCCCAGCCACATAGGGGGCAAGAATCTCAAACCTCTTCGACAAACTCAAGGCCTGAGGCTCCTGCAGCACTACTTTCTGGATCCCTTTACCTGCTTCGCTGGTAGCCACACCCTCCTGACACTGACTGCTGACTGAATATGTAGTAGTTAAGCTAAGGAGTCTGACTGCCTCCTGAAACACAGCGTTCAGGCAACTGTCCCCCACCCTGATGTGTCGCAGTAATCGAAGCTTGGACTCCAGCTCATCAACATGAGCTGCAATTCTCAGTTAACCAACACTTCCTTCAGATGTGGTCACTATGAACTACAACGGGGTCCATCATGCAGTTACAACACATTGCCTGGCCCGGAATTGCTATCTGAACTACTTGCTTCTTAATTTGATTGTTAAAAATTTCTTACTCATCTTTTAATTTGTAGCCTGTAAATATTTCCGGTACTTTACCTTGAATCTGACAGTAAATCAAAGTAGATAATCAAATTAGTAGTTACCATCAAGCAATGAGTTCATGGTTTACCTATAGTGTCAATTTTTTTATGCTGGGCCCCTGATCCTGGACTCTTATTTAGCCAGCTATTTAAAAACCTTACAAACCATGAGACTAAATATAAAGCACTTCCTCCTCTCTGCACTGGCTTCTCATATTGCCTCCAAACTCCTCAAACTACGTACTCATCTCGGGCTGTGTCTCAGTCCAGATGTGATCCATCCTTTCTGATTATGTGAACATTTCTGTTCATGTGCTTTCTATATAAAGATCAAGTATAATAGGGGAGGGAAGCAATAAGCAGAGCTTTCTTCCGATAAAAAAACAGAAACTTGACGTTTTGCTTTGAACTGAAGTGGAGAAGATGGATTCACTGGTAGAGAGCTCAGCCATAAATAAATGCAGTAAGGATGCACATTCTTGCCACTTTCTGGAGTAACTTATTAGAACAGGGAATTATTGAGGCAAATGGCATAAATATATTCAAGGAGAACATAGATAAGGACAAAAGGGAGGAAGGAACATTAGAACAGGAGGAAGTTTTATAGCCCTTTGGGCTTGTTCATTAAATGAGATTATTGCTGATCTATGACCTAATTCCATATCCCCACCTCTCCTCTGCATTACTTAAAAATCTATCAATCACAGTTTTGAATTTGACAAATGATGCAGCATAAATTGCCAGTTGTATGAAAAGTGTAACTTAATTTCACTCTTGAGAAGTCTGGCTCTAAGTTTTAGACTCTATCTCACTGTCTTAAGCTCACCAATCAGCACGAATGGTTTCTCTCTGTGTCAACCCCTAAATACTTGAAACTCAATCAAAGTGTCCCTTAACCTGCTTTATCCCAGGGAATAAAATATTAGTTTCTGACTCCAGATATTTTTCTGGTGAATCTACTCTGCACTTGCCGCTAAGTGAATATGCCCTGTTTAAGGTGCAGTGGCCAGAAATGAATGCAAATATTGCAGGTGTAGGCTGACCACGGGCTTGTACAGCTAAAGCATGACTTCAACCACTTTGTGTTTTAGTCTTATAGAAACATTTGCCAGCATTCTATTACCTTATTGATTATTTTCTCTCTCTGTCCAAGATATTTTAACGCTACAAACCCAGAACCCCACACCCCCACCCCAAGTTTCTTCAGTTTCCTGCTATTTCTAGGTTTCATGTAAAAATTGCCCAGTTCTACTCGTTTTTGTCCAGGTTAGCAAAACAAAAATGAAATCCAATTTCGACAATTTTGCTGTTGCATTCTATCTATCAATACCTTTGTAACTTTACACTTCCTTCCCTACTGTTACTCTACACAGTAGAATATTTAAAATGCAGGATGCTTAAGAGGCAACAGCAGTTCAGCAATCTTGGACATTTTCTAGACAAAAGGAGAATACAGAAATAAGAAGGAGTAAAACCATCAGTTGAATGTCCACCCTCTGATGCCTATGGCTGAATACTGACAGACACGTCTACTGATGAATATCCACACAAAAGATTTCAGCAGTTGGATATCTGCGATGGTGGTCTGTAGTTCAACACCCACACACGGACATCTATAATGGGATGTCTACATACAAGATGTCCACCACTGAAATGTTATAATGGATGTTAACAATGTGCAGAAACAGGTTATAAATATATGGCAAGTAACAGACTTGTGAGGCTTACTTCAGAGAATAACTACTGATTAGCACAGGACCAAATAGATATAACATGTTAGCAGTGGTAGGGGAATCATCACAATATGAAAAATAGCTACCTTGGTAAAGAGATCAAATACCAGGGGAACAAATTAAAAATCAAGATGTCAGGAGCAAGCTAGAAGTCAGCCAAAGGGTAATCTGATTTTTGAATAAATTATTAGGGTATTATAAATGGGGTCAAAAGATAATTAAATGAAGTTCTGCACTTCTCCTGATGAGCCTACGGCACTATGCACTCAATAGATCAGGCCAACCAGAGTTGTTAATAGCCTCAGAGTCACCAAGTTAATGATGGGAAAGAGGAAAAGAGTCTCAATTCCTGCAGCAAAATCCTATTGAAAGCATGAAGACAATTAGACCCCAGTGAAACCATATAGTGCATTGCAATAGGATCAAGCTCAACTATGATTCTCTATGTTGTCAAAAGCACCTGCTAAAATTCATCAAGCTTACTGTATGAGAGCAACCAGTCCAGAGACATCATGATCTAGAAAAGTTCAACCTCATTTCTTCAAATTTCTCCATGGCCTAATGTTAACCACTATGTCACTGCCTTCCTTAAGTGGGGACTGTCCATGGGCTACTAGTCAAATGTCCCATGTTAATATTCTGGGGACATGGGAATACTGAATTCAATTTTAAAAAAATCCTGGAACAAAAGGTCAATTTAATGATGACCATATACTCATTGTCGGTTGTCGAACATAAAATCTCTGTAACCTTCTTCCTTTCTGCTAACCCCTGCCTTTAATATCAGGCCTTTTCCTCATCACCCCAGCACTGGTCGGTATGGCTTTGACTTCCTGAGCCCTAGGCTTGGGAATTCTCCCCATAACTCCTTCACTTCTCTCTCTCTCTCTTCTTGAACACATTTTTTAAAATCCCACTTCTCTGACCAAGTTTTTGATCATCTGAACAAATTTCTCCTTATGTGGCTCAATGGTCACATCCTGTGAAGTGCCTCGAGACATTTTACCACACTGAAGGTGCTTTATAAATGTAAGTTATTGTTGCTCAGAAGTGGGGGAAGGGACAAAATTGGGGGGATAAAAAGGAGTTGATGAAGGGGGCATGAAAAGGATGAGAGCATTAAGGAATCTAGTGGATAAGTGAGGTTAACAGTAACTCAAAAGGACCAGACTCCTCATGTCTAACAGTATTTAAGTCCCTATTCCACTGTTAAAATAGATGTTGATCTGAGAGAGATACTAATTGTAGAGCAATTTGCAAACACTAACAGCCACAGATGCTGACATGACACAGAGTTACAGCAATGCTCCTCTTACAGTTGCAGAGAAAACAGTTGACTCTCCTGCACAGAAACATGGCTCTGCTGGTCACAGCAGGCAGTCACAACTCATTAACAATCTAATGAAGGATCAATCAGTGGCATTTCACTGAATAGAGTTCACACCCTATAGCAATAGGAACTCACTTCATCCAAATACAGGTCTCAGTAACAGTGAGAATTATTTTCCTCACATTCTGTACACCATCTACAATTTCTCCTTTTCCTCCCCCAGAAATGTGGGCTCTCACTAGGGCAAGGCTCCATGGACACAAGCAACGCAGCAGGACCTCACTAAAGTGTCCTTTATCTCTGTGAATGAAAGCAATGGATGCAGGCTGGATATTTGATCCTGGCTGGGTATCACAGACAAGCCGTGACCCATACTCCTGCTTAATATTAATTCACATACACCTTACACCGTGAACTTTTTCTGAAGGAGGGTCACTGGATCTGAAACGTTAACTGCTTTCTTTCCACAACTGCTGCCTGACCTGCTGAGATTTTCCAGCAATTTCTGATCTTGCATCTCATTTGTTGCTTTGCTGAGGCCATTTAACCAGACAAGCTCAGGAATGAAAGCGAGGAGTGTCCTCAACTGAGATAACAAAGTGTGAAGCTGGATGAACACAGCAGGCCAAGCAGCATCTTAGGAGCACAAAAGCTAACGTTTCAGGCCTCGACCCCTCATCTGCCTAGCTCCAAACCAACTTCTGGCAGTGTCTACTTATATCAAGCCAGTGGACTAGCCAGTTGAGAATGATACTCGCTGTTGGACAAAGGTATAAAGATTACATAGTTAAAGCAAAGTGTGGAAACGTACAGGATTATGAAGGTATTTGACAGGTAAACACGCTTTTTTCCCTTAGAATCTTTAACACAGGGCCATTCTCTCAGGATAAAGGAACAATTATTTAGAACTATAGTGAAGCAATTTTTTTCACTCAGAATTGTGAATCTTTGGAATGCAGTATCCCAGAGGGTGGCAGATGTTCCATCATTGAATATATTTGAGGCTGAGATAAATTTTTGGCCTTTTAGAGAAAGAAGTGATATAGAGAGTGATCAGGAAAGTGGAGTTGAAATCAAAGATGAGACACAAAGCACTGAATGGCCAAATTCAAGAGACCATAGGGGTACTCCTACTCCTATTTCTTATGTTTTTCTACGGTTTAGAGTTAAGATAAAGATCAGCCATGATCTCGAGAAGCAAAACAGGCTTGATAGGCTGAGTGACCTTCTCCTGATCCCACGATCTTCCTTTCTGATGTGGAGTCCCACAGCACAGAGACAGGCCCTTTGGACCAAACTGGCCAGCAAAACATCCATCCACTCTAACCCCATTTCCCTGCACTCGGCCCATATCCTTCTAAACATCTCTTATCCGTGTATCTGTCCAAATGCCTTTTAAACATTGTTAATGTACCCACCTTTACAGATGTGGAAGTGTTGGAAAAGGTGCAGAGGAGATTTACCAGGATGTTGCCTGGAATGGAGGGACGGTCTTAGGAGGAAAGGCTGAGAGAGCTAGGGGCTTTTCTCTTTCCCCTCTTACCTTAAACTGATGCCCTCTAGTACTCAATTCCCCAACCCGGGGAATAAGACTGAGAGCATTCACCCTATCCACGCCTCTCATGATCTAACACACTTCTGTAAGATCCTCCCTCAGTCTCCTACACACTAAAGAAAAATCCTAGCTTGTCCAACCTCTCCCTGTAACTCAGTCCTTGTAAATTTCTTCTGCACTCTTTCAGTTTAATAACATTCTTCCTATAGCAAGATGGCCAAAACTGAACACAACATTCCAAGTGCAGCCTCACTAATGTCCTGTATGACCCAACAAATTGTACTAACTTCTAAACTCAGTGCCCTGATTGATGAAGGCCAGTGTGCCAGAAGTCTTTTTCACTGCCCTGTCTACCTGTGACTCCACTTCAGAAAACCGTGCACCTGAACTCCAGGGTCCCTCTGTTCTACTACACTCCTAAAGACCCTACCATTCACCATGAAGCCCCTACCTGGATTTGACTTTCTTAAAGAAAAGTTTTAAAAGTAAAATGGAGTGGGTTTAACACTACACAGAAACTGCTACCTGAGTTGTTCCCCATTAAAACCAAGACAGCCTGAAAGCAGACTGATAACTCATCCACAGCCATCACACAAAGAAACAGGACAGCAAAACTAGAAGTTAGAGTTAACTTAAATAGGAATGTTGCGCACTCTGCAGAAACTGGCAGGATTGGCAGAAATTCCCTTTTTCGGCAGCTTTCTTCGGCCAGTCATTCAGCTCCAAAAATAGAAGATGTCAGTGCACAACATTTTCCAGCAATAGAATAAAGCCTGTCTCACATATTGCAAAGCTGGTGAACAGAGGGAGGGATCAGGAAGGGTGGCGAAGGGTGGTAGTTGGGTGAATAAGAGCCATCTTCATTGCAAAGGAGCTTCACTTTCCAGGCTTTTTTTTTATTCATTCACAGGATGAGGGTGTCACTGGCCAGGCAGCATTTATTGCCCATCCCTAATTGCCCAGAGGGCAGTTGAGAATCAACCACATTGCTGTGGGTCTGGAGTCACATGTAGACCAGACCAGGTAAGGATGGCAGTTTCCTTCCCTGAAGGGCATTAGTGAACCAGATGGGTTTTTCCAACAATTGACAATGAATTTGTGGTTATTATTAGACTCGTAATTCCAGGTTTTTATTGAGATCAATTCCACCATCTGCCAGGGCTGAATTCGAACCCGGGTACCCAAAACATGACCTGGGTCTCTAGAGTAACAATTCCAGCGATAATACCACTAGGCCTTGCAATTTCCTTGCTTATAGCCAAATTCGAAGCATTTCAGCTACCCCCTACTTTGTCAGTAAAGATTAACATTTGAGAGATAACAGACAATATAGCTTTAAGAAAGAACCAGCTTGCATTCCTCTCTCTGATGAAGGGTCTAGGCCCGAAACGTCAGCTTTTGTGCTCCTGAGATGCTGCTGGGGCTGCTGTGTTCATCCAGCCTCACATTTCATTATCTTGGATTCTCCAGCATCTGCAGTTCCCATTATCACTTATCATTTATATAATGTGTTGTCTTTCAAGGTCTCCTGATGCACTCTTTGCCAAAGTACTCTACAGACAAAGAAGTGCTTCAAAATGCATGCATTGCTATAATGCAGCAAATCCTGCAGTCAATCTGTGCTAAGCACACTTGCACAAAATAAATTTTAAAAACAGGTTTGAGGATTTTGTGACTCACTAGGGATAGCACATGGTAAATCAAACCCCATTATTCCCCAACTTATCATAAATGTGAACAGCACATTAAACCATAGAACGGTCCATTACTATCCAATGACCTAATTCAGATGAAAAGAATATGCTCGTAACACAAAAATAACTATTTGTTGTAATCAAACTGTTTTTAACCTAGACAAAAAGTAGCTAAGTTGAATAGCTCATGTATCCCATTCCACATATATTGACAGATACACATACAGAAAACAAATAAATATTATGGGTGGACCAGAGAAATATGGTTCAATAGCGCCAGTCCGGACCAAGTCGTCAACCAGTATTTTATTTTGATTTCTTACAACTCTTTGCTGAGGAGACGAGATTGTGGATACACTGATTCTCAGTCTCACATTCACTGGCTGAAAATTCACCTTTAAAACAGCCATCGAAGGTGGGTTTTCCCTTTTGGCTTTTAAAATGGTATTTGTAAACAGAGCAGCTTGCAGGGCAAAGATGAGGAAAAGTGACTAGCTTCTGGGGATTTGCTTTTACTTCTCTACATACAAGCAAGAGAGAGAGAAGGATGCTTTCACTTTCCAGGCTAGATACTTCTGCTGTTTATTTAGCTACAACGCTGTAGACACCTGCCCAGGAACCAATCAAGGAGGTAGTTACCATGCTGAGCTCTTCCAAGTCCATAACAACTGCTACTGCTTACCAACTCAATCAAGAGGCTGGCAAAATTGTCCTGAACACAAACAGGCAATGCCGATTGTGCTCCTGAGATGCTGCTTGGCCTGCTGTGTTCATCCAGCTTCACACTTTATTATCTTGGATTCTCCAGCATCTGCAGTTCCCATTATCACTGAGGCAATGCCGATTTGTCTGGATTTCTCCTTCACTACGCTGATAAGACATCATTGAATACAGAATTCTCAATGAGCTCCACTAACTTCTTTTTAAAACTACAAATATCTTATCACAGTTTCCACGGTTTAAAGCACCGTCAACACCAGCTGGCAAGAAAAAGACACGACCGATACTTACTCATCTCCATCCACATGGATAAGAAAAACAACCAGTTTGATCAGGAAAAGACTAGGATCCTACGACAGGCCAGGCAGAGACAAACACGGGAATTCCTACAGGCCTGGTTCTCCACTAAGAAGGCCGTCAACAAACACACAGTGCTAGAGATAACACGGTGTGAAGATGGATGAACACAGTAGGCCAAGCAGCATCAGAGGAGCAGATTCTCCAGCATCGGCACTTCCTACTATCTCTGTAACATAGAGCTAGGAACTATATACACACCACTGTGAAGGAAAACTGGAAATGGCGTAGCCCAGCTCAACAGACTCCAGAGTTTAAATAACAGGCCGGAAAAATAACAACGCTTCATCGGAGGCTGCACTGATGATGTTACCCAGCAGGGTAATGAAACTTCTGCGGAACAAGGAACCAGCTCAGCAAGTCAACCAACCACAACCTATAACTTTCTCACTGCATTGGTGGAAGTGAATTACAGGCTGAGCCAAGACTAAAGCCCTTAGACTATGTGAGGAAAACTCTGAGCTTAAGAACTAAAGCTAAGGGATTCTGAGCAAGAATTAATTGGCACTCTTGAATTCAAGTGTAAATGACATATTTCGGTTTTTATCCTAACTTAAAAAACCATGAGGCAAGAGGATGGTTTGAAGCACAGCTGCTGAATCATAAGTACAAATTCAGAGGAGTAGGCCATTCAGCCCTTTCAGCCTGCTCTGCTATTCGATTAATTCCTAACTGATCTGACGGCCCCTCATCTCTGCCTACCCCCAATAATCTTTCATCCTTTCACTCATCAAAAATTTATCCATCTATACCTTAAAAATATTCCAGGACTCTGCTTCCACTACCTTTGGATGATGAGAGAGTTCATTCCAAAGGTTCATGACTGTCCATGGGAAAAACTTCTCCATCATGTATATCTTCATATTTTTAAACAGAGGTATCTATGTCAATGCTGAAGCTGCTTAGGCTCATTTCAGATGTTTGCATGTTCAGCTGAAGCTTTTCAACTAAGTTCCATGCAGGATAAATGTGATTTATGAGTTATTATTGTCATTAAGGAAGCAAAAGAATGAGCACCTATGATCTGAAGGGCATGGCCGGAAATAGATAGATCTTTAAATTCCTTTCATCCATCTGTTCCATCAGTGAATATTTAACAGATGTGGAACTGCAGGCAGTCTGTGCCCTGTGCTTCTGTACTGGAGGCAAAGGGACAAACAAATTGGAAATGTACAATCTATATTAACCAGCACCATGTCTGTGTCTGCTGCAGGAATTCAGGGACCACTGACTGTGCTGGCTTCCAGAGTCAATTAGCCTGCCAAGACCCACTGCATGTATCCTGTACAAGAAACTCCAGAACCCCATAATATCTCCAGACCTAAAGCTGAATGTATCTGCTTTTACTTTAAGGCTACAACACTGTACATTGAGCTGGATGAATATGCATGTACACTCCACTGTAGCCAGCCATACACAAAAAATATCTACACAAAGGTCAACCCCCATCCCGTCTCAAAACCAGGCAAAACACATTTGGTTATACACAACTTGAGTACTGTTGAAAAATAAACACATTTTTGTGGAATCTTTTAATTCTGTACTCAGCAGGACAATCGTGAAGATACTAGGAAAAACCAACATTCGTACTTTATGAGAAGAAAGTGCTGATTGGTTGGAAGTTAGATTTGGATTGGTGAAGGCACTTCCATTAATATACCATTAAATGATGATTGACAGTTAACTGCTAGGCTTTGTTTAAATTTTAAATTTGTGGGGCCCTTGTGGCACAGTGGTAATGTCCTTACGTCTGAGCCAGGAGGTCTGTGTTCAAGTTCCACCTGCTCCAAATGTGTAACATGATGTCACCAAACAGGCTGACCAAAAAACAGCTAAACAACCCCGTCCCCATACATATATATTGCGTATCAATGGCTACAGTGGAGTGCACATGCATATTTATGCAGCTCAATGTACAGTGTTGTAGCCTTAAAGTAAAAGCTGATACATTCAGCTTTAGGTCTGGAGATATGATGGGGTTCTGGAGTTTCTTGTACAGGAGACTTGCAGTGGGTCTTGGCAGGCTAATTGACTCTGGAAGCCAGCACAGTCTCTCGTGGTACAGTGGTGCTGTCCCTACCTCTAAATTAGAAAGCCTAGTTTCAGGTCTACCTGCTTCAGATATGTGTTTTAACATCCTTGCATAGGTTAAATAGAAAATACGTAAATTTAAAACTAGTAGATTGATTGCTCAAGACATTGCCCTGGGAAATTAACTAAAGAATAGTTGTTGCCTTGAGTTGAAAGTGATGTAGTGCTTGTCCATGCTCATTCTGCCTGCAAAGAACAGAGCCCTGTATATTAATGTGTAGCTTACCAGTTTAGTGCACTGCAGCTTCAGCTCAACATAAATATATTTCCTCAATTTCAATTTATTTTCCCTTTGAACATGTCTAACCAACAGATCCACAGAAGATATTAAAGCTGAGAAAGATGCATTGGAGATATCAGCAAGAAATCCCAACAAATCTCTGCTTTGTATGTTATTGGAAGCATTTTTCCATTTATAGCAGTATAACAGCTCTAGAAATACAGCACAGAAGTACATCATACAAACATGCTGGGTGATCACTCACTAAATCAATTGAGCGCGAATATCATTTACCATAGTCATGGGCTTAAACAATCACCCTTATAACAACATTTTTCATTAAGCTTCTTTAATGCAGCAAAATGTCCCATGGCACTTCACAACAGCATTATCCAAAAAATACTGGTGCCAAGTCACTTTAGGTGTTAATAGAACAAGCAAGTTAAAGCTTGTCAAAGAAGTAAGTTTTAAGGAAGATCTTAAAGGAGCAAAGGGAGACAGTGGGCTGTGGGGGTGTGGATGGGAATAGCAGAGCTCAGGGATGGCATGGCTGACATTACCCTGGCAATAATGGAGCAATTACATCACGGAGTGCAAGGGTCTCGAATGAAAAGAATCAGCAATCGGGTCAGATGCCCAGTTTTCAGCTTTAAAGATCTTACAATGTTGCTTGAAAACTGAAAAATTATTGAATTGGCAGCATTGTGCTAGAGCTCAGGTGCACAATACAGGCTGGCTCACTTAGTTAAGTCACAGTGCAGAGATGGAATGACTCATAGCTGTATGTGACATTATTTTCCCACATAAACCACCATGTAGTTTGAAATTTGCAGGCACCACATTCGTGCTGCATTGTATACAGTCAGAAAAGTTGAGCACACTTACCTGACTCAGGTTCATCAGCTGCTATACACTCTTCAATGGAGTCCTTCAGGCCTAGGCTGGCTGCTGTAGGGAGGGGGCCTAACAGAGAGGATATACTCGGGGGTTTGGGTGGAGGCTCCGATTCTTTCTGCTCATCTGTTCTGTCATTCTCTTTTGGACGCTCTTCATTTAGAAAATCATCACAGAAATCTTTGTTCAGATGGTTTGCGACAGCTGTCAGCTCTTCATCCTCACCCTCTTCCTCACCTAATCCACTGGAGGTTACCGAAGCTCCATCATCCAGAGTATCTGGAACACAGTATTTCTCCAGTGAAAAAAAATGAAAACAGTTTGCAAATAGCCAGTGAGTCAGACACTATTGAGTTCCCTTGCAAGATCTAATTTACTAAACAGCTTAATTGCTCTTTTAGCTTTCTATTCATAATCAACACCTCGATTAAACTACAGAGCAAAAGCAAATTTGCTGGAAAAGTTCAGCAGGTCTGGCAGCATCTGTGAACAAGAGAACAGAGTTAACATTTCAGGTCCGGTGACCCTTCCTCGATTAAACTAGAGTCTGTAGCTCCAACCCGGGTATCTGCTGTTGTACATATATCCTACCTGTACATAGAACACAGAACATTACAGCACAGCACAGGCCCTTCGGCCCTCGGTGTTGTGCCGACCTGTCATACTGATCTCAAGCCCATCTAACCTACACTATTCCATGTACGTCCATATGCTTGTCCAATGATGACTTAAATGTACCTAAAGTTGGCGAATCTACTACTGTTGCAGGCAAAGCGTTCCATTTCCTTACTACTCTCTGAGTAAAGAAACTACCTCTGACATCTGTCCTGTATCTTTCACCCCTCAATTTAAAGCTATGCCCCCTCGTGCTCGCCATCACCATCCTAGGAAAAAGGCTCTCCCTATCCACCCTATCTAACCCCCTGATTATTTTATATGTTTCAATTAAGTCACCTCTCAACCTTCTTCTCTCTAATGAAAACAGCCTCAAGTCCCTCAGCCTTTCCTCGTAAGACCTTCCCTCCATACCAGGCAACATCCTAGTAAATCTCCTCTGCACCCTTTCCAAAGCTTCCACATCCTCAATACATGGTATATATCACCAAACGAGGCAAGTGAATACATGTTGAACAGTAGGACCCTGGGGAAGCACTGGAGATGTGAGGGACCTCAGCATGCATATCCACCAATTCCTTAAATGATCAAGTAAAGTGGTTAAGAAGGCAAATGGCATACTTCAGGCATAGAGTTTAAGAGCAGAGAGGTAATGCTGGAACTGTATAACACATTGATTAGGCTACAGCTAGAGTATTGTGTGTAGTTCTGGAAACCATATTACAGGAGAACTATGATAGCACTGGAGGGAGTGCAGAGGAGATTTACCAGGATGTTGTTTGGGCTGGAGAATGTCAGAGATTGGACAGACTGGGCTCATTTTCCTTGGAACAGAGGCGATTGAGAGGGGACATGTTTGAAATGAGGGGCTCAGATAGGAGAGTCAGGAAGATAATTTCTTCTTGAAGGAGGGGTCAATGACAAGGAGGCATAGATTTAAGGTAAGGGGCAGGAGGAGTCATGAGGCAAAACCTTTTCACCCTGGAACTCGAGATCCCACAATGAGACTACTGGCGACTGTAGAGAGTGTAGATCATACGAGTTTGAATGGTATGATCTTCCTGTACTGCGTGCAAAACACAACTTTTCACAGTGGCTAGGTACATGTGACAATAATAAATCAAATTAAATATATTTCTGGGATGATAGTTGGAGGAATGTTGACTTAGGGCAAGCATCTTTTATTTTAAAAATAATAGCATTATTGGTTATTCACACAATACATTAGTCAAATAGGACGTCATCCAAAGGATAGGACCTCTGACACTGTCACAATCTTTCTGCATTGGTGCTAACATACGTTAATGTCCTGGAATGCAACGTGAAACAGCAGTTAGCTTTTTAAAAAGCTTGATTCAGAGCAATAATATTAATCGATCTTTTCCCCTTCCTGAGGCTTAAGTCACTGGAGGTCAACCTTAGAGACTTCCACTCCAGTGCTGCCTTGAGGGCACCCATCAACTCAAGACAGGATAGGCAGAAGTGCTGTATCAGGTCCTAGTGGCCTAACCATGAAGGCTGCTTCTGTGATGAAGTCAGTCCAAGATTAGCCACAAAGCTCCACACTTCAGAGCCCACGAAGAATAGTAACTTGAGGGAGGGGATGGAATACTGCCTGTATTCATGGTACATTGTACATTAAAATGTTATTAATATGCGGTTAATCTCTTCACAATGACTCAAAAAAGCAAATTATTGTATGCACATACCTCCTTTAGCATAATTCGCATATGCTCCTCGATACCTTGGTCGAGTGATCTCCAGCTCAGTCTCAATCTCATCTTGATAACTTGCAATTTCACCTGCGAAGCATCAACATAATTTTTATTTTTAGAATGTGTACTATGAATAATCACCTATGAATGACCAACTATGAAGGTAAACTCTTCATTGCCAGAAGTAGGAAAAGGTTGGGGGAGGTAGGGTTAGACACAAGTGAACATGTTTGAAAAAAGAGAAAGAGAAGGAGAGATTGATTTTAGGTTGTAGGCATGCCCACCAAGCCAGTGGATTTGGTTCTAAGTGTTTCGTCACTCTGCTAGGTAATATTGTCAGTGCGCCTCCAGAGAAGCGTCAGTGTTCTGTCGCACTTGTTATTTATATACCTCGGTTTGCTGGGGTGGTTGGTATCACTTTTGGTTCTGTTTCTCAGTGGTTTGTACACAGGGTCTAATTCAAGGTGTTTGTTGATGGAAATAATAGGAACTGCAGACGCTGGAGAATCCGACATAACAAGGTGTAGAGCTGGATGAACACAGCAGGGCAAGCAGCAAAGGAGCAGGAAGGCTGATGTTTTGGGCCTAGTCAGCGCTCCTGCTCCTGTGATGTTGCCTGGCCTGCTGTGCTCATCCAGCTCTACATGTTGTTATCTGTTTGTTGATGGAGTTCTGGTTGAAATACCAGGTCTCCAGGAATTCCCTGACGTGAATCTGTTTGGCTCGTGTGATTGTGGATGTGTTGTCCCAGTCGAATTTGTGTCCTTCATTGTCTGTGTGTAGAGAGACAAGTGAGAATTGGTGTCTCTTGGTGGCTAGTTGGTGTTCATGTATGCTTATAGTCAATTTTCTGCCAGGTTGGGCTATGTAATGTTTCTCACAGTCCTTGCATGGCATTTTGTATGTTATGTTAGTTTAATTGGTTATGGGTCTGGGATCCTTTACGTTCTTCAGTAGCTGTCGCAGGGTAGTTGTTGGTTTGTGAGCTACCCTGATATCTAGGAGTCTGAGTAGTCTTGTGATCATCTCTGAAATGTCCTTGATGTACGGTAGGGTGATTAGTCAGTTTGGTCGTGTTGTGTCTTCCTGCTGAGGTCTGTCTAGGAGGTAACAACCGATTTGCTTTTTGGACATCTATTTCTTTTGAAGACTCCGTATAGGGGCGCCCGTTCTGCTTTGTGTAGTTCTGGATTGCTGTAATGTATTGTGGCTCATTTAAATAGTGCCCTGATGCAGCTTCGTTTGTGGGCGTTGGTGTGGTTGTTCGCGTAATTGAGTATCTGGTTTCTATGTGTGATCTTTTGCTAGTCTGGAGGTCCCCGTTGTTTTTGCATTCTACCATTATGTCCAAGAAGGGCACTCGGCTGTTGTTCTCTTCTTCTTTCATGAATTTTTTCCTGGTAAGGATGCGGAACAGAACGGCAGCAGAATAATAAGGGTTATGATCAACGATGCTCGCGACTGCCTCCGCAAATACGAGTGGGAAATTGCACTCCAAAAAACTCCATACTCCAATGCAACTGACCAGGAATGGACATCCACACTGGAACAAGCCATCAGCAGACAACGACAAAAGACCAGAACAAAGCAAAGAACAGCCCTTCCAGAAAAACTGTCCAAAATCACCCACATCAACAACACGGACAACACAGATTCATGGATTAAAAACATCTCGGACCAACCTCTTACAGACACTGAGAAGACCATCCGAGAACACAGAGGATCCTACACCCAAAACCAGCAAAACTAGTGTAATAGACAAAATACCATACAAAGACTGTGAGAAACATTACAGAGGCCAAATGGAACAAAATTGGCTATACTGATAAATGAATACTAAAGAGCCGCGAAGAGATACGGCCAATTCTCACTTGTCTCACTACACACAGACAACGAGGGATGTGAATTCCACTGGGATAACACATTGATAATTGCACAAGCCAAACAGAGATGTGCCAGGGAATTCCTGCAGGCCTGGTATTCCAACCAGAACTCCATCAACAAACACCTTGAATTACAAACCACTGAGAAACAACTAAAAGTAATACCAACCACCCCAGCAAACTGAAGCATATAAATAACAAGCGAGACAGAACACCGACACTTCACCGGATGCCCACGGACGATATTACCGAGCAGGATGACAAAACATTTACAGCCAAACCCACCGGCTTGGGGGAGAGAGAGAGAGAGAGAGAGAGAGAGAGAGAGAGAGAGAGTGGGGGAGAGAGAGACGGAGAGAGAGAGAGTGGGGGAGAGAGAGAGAGAGTGGGGGAGAGAGAGAGAGTGGAGGAGAGAGAGAGAGAGAGAGAGAGAGGGAGAGAGAGAAAGAGAGAGAGAGACTTACCTTCAAAATCCACCAATTTTTTGGAGAGTTCTTGCTCCAGCTGAAATGAAATAATAATTACTTTACACATATTCGGTAATTTCTGTTAATAATTTATCAGACCTGGTACAGATTCAAGGCTGACACTTCCAGTGCAATAGAGGGAAATCCACAGTATCAAAGGTATGTTCTTTCAGGTATTAGACCAATGTCCCACGTGATCTTGTAAAAGATCTCACAATACTATTTTGAAGTAGTGCAGAAACATATTGACAGAGTTCTGGACAATATTTATGCATCAGTCAACATCACCAAACACTCAGAAACATGGTCACTTAGCTCACTGCTAACTTCGGGAGCTTACTATTCGCATAATTGGCTCCCACACTGCTTACATTACAGCAATGATTTGACACATCCTTAGGTGATGAAAGGCAAGTCTCCTTCCCTATCTTTCTGCCAGCTAATTCATGCAGGAGAAAAATATGGAGGTGAGAACCAGAGAACTTCCCTATCATTATTTTGAAAAAAATCAACCCATGTCATGTTTCCAGTTCTGGCACCCATAAAAAGTTAGACAACTTTATCTGGGCTTATATCAGGCTACATACCATTGAGAAAACCACAGCTCATTCATTTAATGCAAAAGTAATTGGTACAGGATCTCATGATAAATATAATGTGGGTATGATAATTTCTACTAAATGGGGACATTAAATTGAAACTATATAACCAGGTGTGCTGGCATGTATTTTTAAAAGAAACCATTTTCCATTACTGTAATTAATCCAGAAGGATCATCCATGAGCTTCACCATGGTTTTTTTTAAAGTCTGTATATTTCGCTTTCTAAAAGAAAAGTGAGATCTCTCCATGATGGACAAGCGCATGGTGTGATACTGAGTCTAAAAGACAGGAAATTTTCAGTCCAGCCATGGTTTATCCAAATCGGTTGATCTGATGAGTGAGCATGAGTCAGGATGGTGTTACATCTGCTCAGCTCAGGGCTCAAACAAGCATCCAAGATGAAGGATTTCCGATCAGTGGTGAGACAAGAGAAGCTGGAGTTGTTCTCTTTTGAAACACACTCTTTAGAGACATATAAGATGATCAGAGGATAAGATAGGGTGGACACTGAGAGTCATTTTCCGAGGATGATGACTTCAGCTTGTACAAGGGGGCATAGCTACAAAGTGAGGGGAGATAGATTTAAGACAGATGTCAGAGGCAGGTTCTTTACTCAGAGAGTGGTAAGGGCGTGGAACACCCTGCCTGCCAGTGTAGTTAACTCAGCCACATTTAAACAGTCCTTGGATAAGCAGATGGATAATGATGGAATAGTGTAGGGGGAGGGGCTTAGATTAGTTCACAGGTCGGCACAACACTGAGGGCCGAAGGGCCTGTTCTGCGCTGTATTGTTCTATGTTCTAAAAGAAAGTGATAAGGAGAGATGCAAGGGAAGCATTCGAATCTTAGGACTTTGAACAGAATAAATAAGGAGAAACTGTTTCCAGTGGACAGACATT
This sequence comes from Stegostoma tigrinum, assembly GCF_030684315.1. Classification (NCBI taxonomy): domain Eukaryota; kingdom Metazoa; phylum Chordata; class Chondrichthyes; order Orectolobiformes; family Stegostomatidae; genus Stegostoma; species Stegostoma tigrinum. The sequence goes on along the minus strand of NC_081363.1, from coordinate 4,328,403 downwards.
TGGGAAGAAGAGGACACCGATAAATGGCCAAGTCTTAAGGGAAAATAGAATCTGTACTGTACAAAAACAGGTCACTGGTTTTAAGTGCAGCAAGTTGTAACAATCTGGATTGCATTGTCTTCGAGGTTGATGGAAAGCAGGCTCAAAAGTAACATTTGAAAAGGGATTGACTAAATACTCACAAAAGGAAGAATTTGCAGGGTTATGAGAAAGAGCATGGGAAGTGAATTTAACCTGATAGCTCTTTCAAAGAGCCAACACAGATTCTTTATTATCAAGGGATGAGAGGTTGGTCAGGGGCATGCAGGAATGTAGAGCTGAGATTAAAGTCAGAACTGATCTTTATTGAATGGCAGAGCACTTGAAGAGCGAAACAGCGACTTTTGCTTCTTTGTATGTACACACAGGCAAAATAGACCAAATGGCTTTTTCCATGCTGTACAATTATATGATTCTGAGCTGTTAGGGATGACTTTTGTTTAAAAATTCACTGTGGGTCATTGCTGGCCGGTCAGTATTTAGTGCCAGGTAACAGCTCCCCTTGAGAGGTTGGTGGTGAGCTGCCTTATCGAACTGCTGCAGTCTCACAATGCCCTTAGAGAGGGAATTCCCGGATTTTGACCCAGCGACACTGAAATAAGGGCCATATATTTTTCCAAGTCAGGATGGTGAGTGACTTAGAGGAGAACTTGCAGGGGGTGGTGTTCCCAAGTAGCTGCTGCCCTTGTCCTTTTAGATGGAAGTGGTTATGGATTTGGAACGTGCTGTCTGAGGATCTTTGATGAATTTCTCAATCAGAAAAGTCTGGTCTGATGCTAGAAAAGCTGCTGACGAGCCTCTTTTGAGTTGTGTAACCCTGCACGGGATGGGCACATTAGAAATGTGGAGCTTATTGAAAGGAAAAGCTCCTGTGTCCTGGATAAGTATGTACCTGTCAGGCAGGGAGGAAGCTGTAGAGTGCGGGAGCTGTGGTTTATGAGGAGGTGGAATCTCTGGTCAAGAGGAAGAAGAAGGCTTATGTTAGGATGAGATGTGAAGGCTCAGTTAGGGCGCTTGAAGGCTATGAGGTAGCCAGGAAAGACCTAAAGAGAGAGCTCAGAAGAGCCAGGAGGAGACATGAGAAGTTGTTGGCGGATAGGATCAGGGTAAACCCTAAGGCTTTCTTTAGGTATTTAAGGAATAAAAGAATGACAAAAGTAAGATTAGGCCCAATCAAGGATAGTAGTGGTAAGTTGTGTGTGGAGTCAGATGAGATAGGGGAAGCGCTAAATGAATATTTTTCAACAGTATTCACTCTAGAAAACGACAATGTTGTCGAGGAGGATACTGAGATACAGGCTACTAGACTAGGTGGGATTGAGGCTCACAAGGAAGAGGTATTAGAAATCCTTCAGAGGGTGAAGATAGATAAGTCCCCTGGGCTGGATGGGATTTATCCTAGGATCCTCTGGGAAGCCAGGGAGGAGACCTCCGAGCCTTTGGCATTGATCTTTAACTCGTCATTGTCTACAGCAATAGTGCCAGATGACTGGAGGATAGCAAATGTGGTTCCCCTGTTCAAGAAGGGGAGTAGAGACAACCCTGGTAATTATAGACCAGTGAGCCTTACCTCACTTGTTGGTAAAGTGTTGGAAAAGGTTATAAGGGATAGGATTTATAATCATCTAGAAAAAAAAAATTGATTAGGGATAGTCAGCATGGTTTTGTGAAGGGAAGGTCGTGCCTCACAAACCTTATTGAGTTCTTTGAGAAGTTGACCAAACAGGTAGATGAGAGTAAACTGGTTGATGTGGTGAATATGGATTTCAGCAAGGCGTTCGATAAGGTTCCCCACAATAGGCTGTTGTACAAAATGCGGAGGAATGGAATTGTGGGAGATATAGCAGTTTGGATCGGAAATTGGCTTGCTGAAAGAAGGCAGAGGGTGGTAGTTGATGGGAAATGTTCATTCTGGAGACCAGTTACTAGTGGTGTACCGCAAGGGTCGGTGTTGGGTCCACTGCTGTTTGTCATTTTTATAAATGACCTGGATGAGGGCGTAGAAGGATGGGTTAGTAAATTTGCAGACGACACTAAGGTCGGTGGAATTGTGGATAGTGACGAAGGATGCTGTAGGTTGCAGAGAGACATAGATAAGCTGCACAGCTGGGCTGAGAGGTGGCAAATGGAGTTTAATGCAGACAAGTGTGAGGTGATACACTTTGGTAGGAGTAACCGGAAGGCAAAGTACAGGGCTAATGGTAAGATTCTTAGTGGTGTAGATGAGCAGAGAGATCTCAGTGTCCATGTACACAGATCCTTGAAAGTTGCCACCCAGGTTGACAGGGCTGTTAAGAAGGCATACAGTGTTTTAGCTTTTATTAATAGAGGGATCGAATTCCAGAATCAAGAGGTTATGGTGAAGCTGTACAAAACTCTGGTGCGGCCGCACTTGGAGTATTGTGTACAGTTCTGGTCACCGCATTATAAGAAGGATGTGGAAGCTTTGGAAAGGGTGCAGAGGAGATTTACTAGAATGTTGCCTGGTATGGAGGGAAGGTCTTACGAGGAAAGGCTGAGGGACTTGAGGCTGTTTTCATTAGAGACAAGAAGGTTGAGAGGTGCCTTAATTGAATCATATAAAATAATCAGAGGGTTAGATAGGGTGGATAGGGAGAGCCTTTTTCCTAGGATGGTGACGGCGAGCACGAGGGGGCATAGCTTTAAATTGAGGGGTGAAAGATATAGGACAGATGTCAGAGGTAGTTTCTTTACTCAGAGAGTAGTAAGGGAATGGAACGCTTTACCTGCAACGGTAGTAGATTCGCCAACTTTAGGTACATTTAAGTCGTCATTGGATAAGCATATGGACGTACATGGAATAGTGTAGGTTAGATGGGTTTGAGATCAGTATGACAGGTCGGCACAACATCGAGGGCCGAAGGGCCTGTACTGTGCTGTAATGTTCTATGTTCAATGTAATCAAACAGGTCACACACAAAGTCACTTGGGGTGAGGTACTTAAGAAGGGTCAATGACTGAGGAATCATACCTCAACTCAGATTCAAAGTCTCAAAAACAGGGTAAAGAAAAGTGAGAAGAGTGACCAAAGAATGAAAAGCAAGTCTCCTAAAGGCCTCACCGTGGTCTCTGCTCTCCCAATTATAATACAGGGTTACCTGTTGTAGCCTAATCTTTCTCTTCCCTGCTGTGAACGAAGGTGGGTCACACTCTTCCTCCAAATCAATCTTCATAAACTCATCGATTGTTAACTGGCTGGTTGGTGTCTCTTCAAATTCGTTAAGCCTACAACAGAAGTTTAAAATAAAATCGCTGAAACTGTTCCAATAGCTGTTCACGGCCTTCTGTGGAGATAGCAATAATAGCTTCATACCACTCAATGGTGAACAGGTAACAATGTGACACCCTGTGGGATGACTGCAACTCCTCTAATCCCTTTCATCCCTAATTTTCAATGCTGGCCATGCTGTTGCTTAAACCTTTGAGCTTTGGACACCCTCCCAACACATCTCTGTGTTACTTTCTGCTTTAAAAAGGCTCCTTAAATCATTCCCCTTTCTAATATCTCCTTATGTAACTCTGAGTCATATCAGTTCCTGTGAAACATTTTAAGATGCACCATTATGATAAAGCTATCGTTGTTTTTACTCTATGTAACGCTGAGCAGGAGCATATCTGATCCTCCCTACCCATCCCCGAACTCTGTTAACAGCTCGAGTGGGGGACTGTCACTATTTATTACACCACACTCCTACTGAGAAGGGAAGCTGAAGGCTACTACAATATTAATGTTAATTATAGCTTGTTTAAACAAGGAAGCTTAAAGAACATACTATCCTTGTGGTAAGAGATACCCAGGTGAGGAGAGGCTGCAAGAGCCCACGATACAATAATCACACACAGATTGAACAGAATGGGCTTGAAGGAACCGCGCTCTCAACAGACTGCTGCTTCACATCTCAAAAAAACAGTAATATCAGGTCTGACATTTTAGAGTGGGAGGAATGCAAGACTGAGGAAACAAAAGAAAAAAAAATTGCAGAGCTATGGGGGAAAGGACAGGGAGAGAAACTAATTGGGAAGCTCTTTCAAAGAATAGGGAAGCGCAGTGTGGCTTTAAATGCCATGAAATTGTACAAATTTAGTCAGTATGCCAATCTCAGACACATGCTAGCATTGACATAGGAGTGCCTCAATGAAGAACTAAACAACGACATTTGACACGTGGAACAGTGAAATAAAACTAGCTAGCCACACACTTTCAACTTATTGTTTGATCATTTTCCAAGATATTAAGCACTGTAAACATATTCCCGGGCAAAACCTTTCTCTCAAGGTTAAATAGGTGGAAGAGAGTTCATGGAGTGGCAGAATTCGGATTAACAGCTGATGTTAATTGATTGGTGTCCTTTTGTATCTTTTAGGGCATTCCCATAAAAACAGGATGGCTGTTTACTCTGCTCATTAAGTTCTGTCAGTACACCATAAGTTGTACCAGTTACTGGACTTTACCAGGGACAGTGGCAAGTAACAGTTAGATAGTTGATATAAATCTGTGAAGTGTAGATCATAACTAACTAAACAAAATAAAATAATCAGAGGGTTAGGTAGGGTGGATAGGGAGAGCCTTTTTCCTAGGATGGTGACAGCGAGCACGAGGGGGCATAGCTTTAAATTGAGGGGTGAAAGATATAGGACAGATGTCAGAGGTAGTTTCTTTACTCAGAGAGTAGTAAGGGAATGGAACGCTTTGCCTGCAACGGTAGTAGATTCGCCAACTTTAGGTACATTTAAGTCATCATTGGATAAGCATATGGACGTACATGGAATAGTGTAGGTTAGATGGGCTTGAGATCGGTATGACAGGTCGGCACAACATCGAGGGCCGAAGGGCCTGTACTGTGCTGTTATGTTCTATGTTCTAAACAGTAGATATATTTTTGAGAAGGTCACAAACTTATGAAAAATGGAAAACCAATGGATGTTGCTTATATGAATCTCCAAAAAGGCATTTAATAAGGTTACGTTCAAGGAACTGTAAGCAAGATGAAAGTGTAAGAATTTGGATGAAAACTTATGAAATGGGTCAGAAATTATTTAGGAGCTCTGAAGTAATTACGGAGTCAAAGGGAATATATTTGGATTGAAACTGAAATAACTGTGGATGCTGGAAATCAGAAACAAAAACCGAAGTTGCTGAAAAAGCTCAGCAGGTCTGAGGAAGGGTCACCAGACCCTAAATGTTAACTTTGATTTCTCTTCACAGATGATGCCAGACCTGCTGAGCTTTTCCAGCAACTTCTGTTTTTGTTGTATACATTTGGATTGAGTGCATATGGCAAGTGATACTCCACAGGCAATTATTCTATGGACACAGCATTTCACCATTTGTATCAAAAGTCTAGATGGAGAAATAGAAAACTGTATATCTAGTTTGCAGGTAGCAATAAGTTAGAAGGTACAGGGACTTGTGCAGATAAGGGCAGGAATCTACAGCACAACACAGACTGAGTGAATGAATAAAACTGACATGTATGGTTTAATGTAGGGAAGTATGAGGGTATTCACTGTGAATCAGAGAAAGATAAATCATCATAATTTCTTAGTGATGGAAGAACATTCGAGATGTGCAGCAGCAAAGGGATTAAGCTGGTCATGTTACTTTACTGAAAGCTATTGCACAAGTATCAGAAGCAATTAAAAAGGTTTAGCAGCGTGTTGGCTTTTTCTCAAGAACAAAGCAGGCAGTCTTGGCCAGACCCCATCTGGACTAACAATGTTTATTTCTTCAGGACCATGTCTCAGAAATGAAGTCATGGCCTGAGAGAATTGCAATACAAGTTCCTTAGAATGACACGATGGCTGAGGGAATAAAAGTATTCAGACAGGTTCATTTGGATTCTTTAAGAATGTTGAAGCAAAGGTAAAAGCTTGTATTTAAGTAATGCTTTTCACCACTACGCAACATCAAAAGGCACTTCATAGTTATGGAGAGGCGATGGCTTAGTGTTATTACTGCTGGACAGCTAATCCAGACACTGAGATATGTTTGGGGGGGCCAGGGTTCCAATCCTGCCATGGCAGATGGCTAAGTCTGAATTCAGTAAAATATCTGAAATTAAGAATCTAATGATGACTACAAATCCATTGCTGACTGTTGGAAAAAAACCCATCTGGTTCACTAATGTCCTTGAGGGAAGGAAACTGCCATTCTTACCCGGTCTGGCCTACACGTGACTCTAGACCCACAGCAATGTGGTTGACTCTTAACTGCTCTCTGGGTAAAAAGGGGTGGGCAATACATGCTGACCTGGCCAGTGATGCCATCGTCCAATGAATTTAAAAAAACCTATTTCCTCAAATGGCTGAATTTAGAAAGAGAAGGCAACACCTTAAAAGTTAGAGATGGACTATTTCCAAATGAAAATCAAGAGCACTTTTTTCCCCCACATGGGATTTTGGATCCTGCAGGTCGACTGAAGTTTTCAAGGCTGAGATTAGTAAGTGTATCACCAGATATGGAGCAAATGTGGGTATAGAGATGAGATACAAATCAGGCGTGGTCAATTTGAATGGAGAAACAGCCCAGTAAGCTGAATGGCCTCCTGAAATGATCACTGTTTGGATTACTTGCAGCAAAATACATGGATAACACATTGATTGTACACCACTTTGAGAAAAGATGGGAATGTGATGCTGTTACATAGTTGCATTGTACCTGCCTTTACACAAAAGTTGGAGATAATAATAGACAGAATAATGATAACAAACAGAACAAAGATCAGTGCATAATTCTATGTAAGTGAGAGATGGAAAGAGATGTACAGTAGTATAGTGGTTAAGGTACAGGACTAGGAAGTCAGAGATTGCACGTTCAAATGAGCAAGTTTGGAAACATTAAAAAATGTGAAAGTGAAAACATACGTAGAAATAACCAGCGATTTTTTTTTCAGATTGTGGTGAAAATGGAGTCACTCACAAACATCGCTAAGGAATGGAAAACTCGTGTCTTCACCAGTATGGACCTACAGGTAGCTAACACAGACAAAAGCAGACAGTACTGAACAGGTTTGGCAGACCAGCGGAGATAGAATTGACATTTTGAGTCCAATTTAAATCTTTTATTTGGTTGACTCAACTGCCTTTTAAAATGGCGCAGGCAATGATAGCCAATTAGGGACATACGGCCAAGGAGAAGTAGTAGGCCATCTGGCTCTTTGAATCTCTACCAACGTTCAGTAAGATCTGGTTTTTATCCACTGTCTTGTGTGCACCCCCCAAAACCCTCAATTCCCTTACCCACCATAAATCTGTTGCAATTAAACTCAATGACCCTGCCTCCACTGCTTTACAAGGTGAGAGGACTCCAGAGACTAACAATCACTGAGAAAATATTCTCATCTCCACCTTAAATAGAAACACTGAAAACAGGAAGAGGAGTAGGCCATTCAGCTACGCACCACCATTCCATATGATCATGAAATTTCAGTAACCCATTCCCACTTTCTCTCAATACCCCTTGATCCGTTTAGCTGCAAGAGTCATGTCCAGCTCCCACCTGAATATATCTAATGAACTGGCCTCAAAAGCTTCCTGTGGGAGGGAATTCCACAGGTTCACAACTTGCCGAGTGAAGAAATTCTTCCTCATCTCAGTCCTGAATGACTTACTCCTTATCCTAAGACTGTGACACCCTATTTCTGGACTTCCCCAACACTGGGAACATTCTTCCCACATCTAGCCTGTCCAGTTCCATCAGGATTTAATACGTTTCCATGAGGACACCCCTCCTTCTTCTAAATTCCACTGAGTAAGAGCCCAGTCGATCATAGGTCAGTCCTGCCATTCTGGGAATCAGTCTGGTGAATCTTCGCTGGTCTCCCTCAGTAGTAAGAATGACATTCCTCAGACTAGGGGCTCAAAACTGCACACAATACTCAAGGAGTGGGTTCACCAAGGCTCTGAATAACTTCAGCAAGACATTTCTACTCCTCTACTCAAATCCTCTTGCTATGAAGGCCAGCATATCATTACCACTTTGGTCAAGAAAAAAGAGGCATACGTCAAGCATAGGCACTGGGATTAATTGAGCTCCAAGAGAAGTATAAGGGCAGTCGGAGAATACTTAAGAGGGCAATTAGGAGGGCAAATAAAGGATGTCAGAGAACCTTGGCAAATAGATTTAAGGAGAATCCAAAGAGATTCTGTAAGTACATTAAGGGCAAAAGAGTAATTAGGGAGAGAATAGGGTCCCTTAAAGATCAACACGGCCACCTACGTGTGGAGCCACAGGAGACGGGTGAGATACTAAACAAATATTTTGTATTAGTACTTTCTGTGGCGAATGAAATGAAAGCTAGGGAATTTACAGAAATAAATATAGATTGCTGTGGCACTTGCTGAGATATTTGTATCGTTGACAGCCGCAGGTGAGGTGCCAGAAGACTGGAGGGTAGCTAGTGTGATGCCATTATTTAAGAAAGGCTATAAGGAAAAGCCAGGAAACTAAAGACCAGTCAGCCTTATGACAATGGCAGGTAAGTCGTTGGAGGGGATTCGGAGGGACAGGATTTACATGCATTTGAAAAGGCAAGTCCTGATTAAGGATAATCAACATGGCTTTGTGCATGGGAAATCACGTCTCTCTAACTTGACTGAGTTTTTGAAGGGGTGACAAAGAAGACTGATGAAGATAGAATGGTAGACATTGTCTCTATGGACCTCAGCAAAGCATGTGACAAGGTTCAACATGGTAGACTGATTAGTAAGGTTGTTTCGCATGGGATCCACGGACAGCTAGCCAATTGGATACAAAATTGGCTTAAAGATAGGAGACAGAGGGTGGTGGTATAGGGTGGCTTTTTGGACCAAAGACTGCAACCACTGGTGTACCACAAGGATTGGCGCTGAGTCCACTGCTTTTCCACATTTATATAAATGATTTCAATGTGAATAGAGGAGGCATGGTTAGCAAGTTTGCGACACCAAAATCGGTGGTGTAGATCTCAGAAGTTTATCCCAGAGTATAACAAGATCTTGATCAGATTGTCCAACGGGGTGAGGTGTGATAAATGGAGTTTAATTTACATAAACATGAGGGGTCGCATTTTGATAAGGCAAATCAAGGCAGGACTTAGACAGTTAATGGTTGGGATCTGGGGAGTGTTGCCGAGCAAAAAGACCTTGGGGTTCAGGTACATGGTTCCTTGAAAGTGGCATCACAGGTGGACAGGATGGTGAAGGAGGCATATAGGAGTTGGGACATCTTGCTGCGGCTATACAGAATATTGGTGAGAGAGATAATAGAGACTGCAAGTCACTTTTAGAGTACTGCATATAGTTCTAGATGCCCTGCTATAGGAAAGGTATTATTAAACTGGAAAGGGTACAGAAAAGATCTACAAGAATTTACCAGGCCGAAGAGTTTGAGTTATAAGGAGAGGTTGGATAGGCTGGGACGTTTTTCCCTAGAGTTTAAGGAGTTGAAGTGTGACCTTGTTGAGATGTATAAAATCATGGCAGACACAAGTAAGGTGAATAACCAAGGTCTTTTCCTTAGGATAGAGGTGTCCAAAACTAAACGGCATAGGATTAAGGTGAGAGGGGAAAGATTTAAAAAAGACCTAAGGGGCAATGTTTTCACACAGAGGGTGGTTCGTGTATGGAATGAACTGCCAGAGGAAATGGTAGAGGCAGACACCGTTACAACATTTAAAATACACCTGGACAGGTACATGAATAGGAAAGGATTAGAGGGATAGTGGCCAATCGCAGGAAAATGGGACTAGTTTAGTTTGGGAAACCTGGTCAATATGGATGAGTTAGACCAAAGTGTCTATATCTGTGCTATGACTCAATGACTCGGTATAGTTTCTGGATGCTTTCTATGTTGAAATTAGCTGTTGCCCTCCCCATACTACATCAGTGACTACACTTCAAAACTGATCTCTTTGGCAGTGAAACACTTTGGGACATGAGAAGCTTCAAATGGCTTTGGTGGTCAATTCTGACCTTTGCCATTCCGCACGCATGTAAACATTTGGAAAAGGGCTGGACTTTGCAGAAGGTTGTTGCTCCAAAATTGTCTCATTCTTCACTGACAATCACTTACTAATAAGTATGATTGTCAACCTGGGAAATTCTGTGTCACTGGTTCAGGGTTCTATGTGTCCTTGTGTGGCTAACAAGCCTGGTCCTAGAGCTATACCTCCCACCACGTATTTGGCAGGTATTTCTGGATGTGGAACTGGTCCTCGGACTTGAGGTTTTCCAGTTCCTTTCTGTATTTTTCTTACCAACGTGTATTCTCAAAGAACTGTACCCCCTCATACAGCAGTTTCCTCCAAACAAGGGTGTCCAATGCATTGATACATGCGTTGAATTTCTTGAGGGAAGATTTCAGGGAATCTGTGAAATGCTTCCTTTGTCCTATTCAACTGCTTTCCCCAAGGCAAGTCAAGATGATCTGCTTTGGTAGTTGGAACCCAGGCATTCCAAACACGTGGTTGGCCCAGTGGAATTGGTTTTGGTTGGCCATGACCTTGATGTCAGTGTGATTGGCTGCTTCAAGTACACTGATGTTAGTATGCCAGTCCTCTCGGCTGATGTGGAGAAGCCATCTTGAACAATACTGACGATACTTCTCAAGGCATCTTCCATAGTCCAACTTTCTGAGCCATCTTGATGAGCTAGGGGGATAATGGCCTTATACACAAGAACGTTGTATCAGCACGGATGTCGCAGTCATTGAAGACTCTTATCCTTCAGCGTCCGAAGATTCTGCTCACAGAAGGGACACAATGCACACATGTATGCAGATAATCAGGAAGGTAAATGTAATGGGAGTCCTTATTTCAAGGGAACTGGAGCATAAGAGTACAAGGTGCTGAGGAGACAGCATCTGGAGAACTGGTATCCCCATTCAAGGGAGACAGTATAGCGAAGGTTCACTAGGATGATCCTGGTTTGGAGAGATTGCATTATAAGCAAAGGTTAAACAGGTTGGGACTCTACTCACTGGAGTTTCGAAGAATGAGGGGCGATCTAATTGAAACACATCAGATTCTTAAGGGGTTCAACAGGGTAAATGCTGAGAGGATGTTTCCCCTTGTGAGAGAGTCTAGGACCAGAGGGCACAGCCTCAGAATAAAGGGGCATCAAGTTAAGACTCTGACGGGGAGGAGTTTCTTCTCTCTGAGGGTTGTGTACCTTTGGAACTCTTTGCCACAGGGAGTTGTGGGGGAAGAGTCTTTCTGTACATTTGAGGCTGAGACAGATAGATTCTTAATTAGTTAGGGAATCAGAGCCATAGGGAAAGGGCAGGAAAGTCAGATTAGCCATGATCTTATTGATTGGAGGAGCAGGTTTAAGGGGTTGAATGGCCTACTTCTGTTCTTATTTCTTCTGCTGAATCTCCACCTTGATGTCAGCCTTAAATGACAGATAGCTCCCCTGGTACAGGAAATGTTCCATGTTTAGGAGGATTTCTCAATTCATCATGATGAAGGGATAGACTGGAATTAATCTGGGATGAGTTGTTGAAGGAGCTGAGTCTTCTAGAGGTTGACAATGAAACCCATTCTTCAGTATGTTTCCTCGAAGTGTTAAGCAAGGCTTGAAGACTTTCTTCCAAGAGAGCAGAGAGGAGCATTAAAGTTAGGCTAAAAATGTAATGGGTAGAGGAATGATTTAATTGTAAGTAAAGTTAGTGACTGTATGCTGAAGAACTGAGGGAGGTAGGTACATTTACATTGGTCCTTTGGGCTCTACCAAAATGTTGTAATTTATTACCAAAAGCAGGGGAACTCTGTTCATCATTCTAGCCAATGTTTATCTCCCAGTTAGCATCGTTGAGAATTCAGCTGGACTCTCATTGTCTAACACCCTGGATTGGTCTCATGGAGGAGCCTTTCCCTTTGGGGAAAGCATCAGCACAACTGCTTCCCGCAAGAGTCCATGCCACCAAGAGGATTAGGGCAGATCAAGGGAAAATAAACATGTAAAATATATTGGTCCAAAAAGGCATTGCATTATATGGTTAGAAGTGAGCTTTCAATCACACACAAACTCTTCCGGCCTCATGTACATCTGGCAGATCTTCAACTAGCAGCAGTTTTTCACCGGGACTATTAAAAAGACATTTGGCAACATGCTTTATAGCCCTTCCCCTAACATGCATTGGGAAAGAAAAGTGATTTCCCATATAATATTGGTGGCTACTTAACAAAAAAGACCAGTGTCAAAAAGAGATAACACAGTGTGGAGTTGGAGGAACACAGCAGGCCAGGCAGCATCAGAGGGGCAGGAAAACATCAACTTTCAAAGAACAAAGAACAAAGAAAATTACAGCACAGGAACAGGCCCTTCGGCCCTCCAAGCCTGCACCGATCAAGATCCTCTGTCTAAACCTGTCATCTATTTTCTAAGGGTCTGTGTCCATTTGCTCCCTGCCCATCCATGTACCTGTCCAAATATATCTTAAAAGACACTAACGTGTCTGCGTCTACCACCTCCGCTGGCAACGTGTTCCAGGCACCCACCACCCTCTGTGTAAGGAACTTTCCACGCACATCTCCCTTAAACTTTCCTCCTCTCACTTTGAACTCATGACCTCTAGTAATTGAGTCCCCCACTCTGGGAAAAAGCTTCTTGCTATCCACCCTGTCTATACTCCTCATGATTTTGTCCTACTCCTCTGATGTGGCCTAACCTGGTGCATTTTCTCTGACCCCAGCATCTGCAGTTCTTGCTATCTCTGATGTCAAAAAAGGATGTTTAAGGAGTGCCCTAGGGAAAACGTGTCTGTTCGGCACTGCAATGAATGCCCTCACTTTACCGGAATATAGATACTGGAAAGATTGAACACTGAACCGTCGTCTGCCCGGCTTCCGAGGTACTACAGCCAATTTGCTCCCTGCCAGCCCTCACATTAAGCAATTAAATGTCATTGACCTGAAACATTAACTGTTTTTCTCTCCACAGATACTGTCAGACCTGCTGAGCTCTGCCAGTATTTTCTGTTTCTGCTTTAAATGATCAAATAGTGTGTTTTAGGTGTTAAGTGCAAGATAAATGCTAACCAAGGCATGAGGAAGAGCTCGCCAGTGTTTCTCCTTTTAAAGCATGTCTAAAACGTTCAGAATATTCCAACGTTGCAAAAGGAACTCTTATGAATACAGTCCCTATTCATTTCTCAGTGATAACACCCGCTTTAAACACAGTGGTTCCATCCCCTATGACTGGAATATGCAATCTGCAATCTAAGCCTCAGATCAAAATCTCCCACACCGTCAAATATTATACCCACGAATGGACAGCAACAGCATTTCACTGACAAGAATGTATCACATTCCAGTTTCCTCTCTCCCTACCCACCCGCAGACACACTCTGTCAAGGCCAATCACTGGTTAATGATCAGCATTAAGTATCCCAGCTTAGTTATCCTCCTCCTGACTGGAGTTCAATGAGTTTGACTGCAGTACTTTCACTGCTGCGCTGGCTGAGACCAGCTCACTCATCACAGGCAGTGGTTAAGCTGACCTTCCCAATCTGACTGGCGCATTGCAACAATAGGTAACAAAAGCATTTTATCAGAAAAAAATCTCATCATGTCTCTGACAAAGTACCCAATCATACAAGTGGCAAAGAGCAGCTAAACTTCTCATTCAGTGAGAATGGTGAGCTAGCCCACCATACCCAATCACCTACAGCAATATGTACCAACTTGCTATTATGGTAAGTGAGAAGGTGCATATATGAAAGTGTGCCCACTTGGGCACTGAACAGAGTGACAGAAAGTGTGCGTGAGCTAGTCTTGAATGTTGTAGAAAATAGGAGTAGGCCATTCAGCCCTTCAAGCTAGATCCTCCATTCAATATGATCATCATTGATCATTGTATCAGTACACTGTTTCTGCAATCTCCCCATACTGACTGCTTTAGCCCTAAGACTGATATATAACTATATGTCCTGTTTGGTTGCACATCTGCCTTTACACATGAAAGAAGGATGAAGAACCAGGGGTTGGATGACTCGTAGGGAACATGGCAACAATTCCAGAGGGAAGAAATTAAACGCCAAAAAAAACTACTGAAATATGCATTAAATATGTACATTCACCTTTTCCTGAGAGTTGACTCGCAGACCTTGACCACACGAATGACTTCTTTAACAGTTCGCCTGAAATCGTGCATTCTAGCAGCAACCAAAAGAGCTGGAAAACACATCAGAATTCATTTCCCAAAGACTAAAAAAGAACCCCCCACTGCCCCAACAAACAGACAGACACACACACTCTCTCTCTCTCTCTCTTTCTCTCACACACACACACACACACACACACACACACACACACACACACACACTGCTGTAGGCAGGCAGACAGAGGCACAGACATGAGAGAATCACAATCCAAAGAGACCAATCACAGACATCTTCAAATGGAGATCATGTTTCATTTTATACAAAAGGAGCAAATATCATTAAAATAGAAACCAAACTGAGTGAATCTTACTCCAAATAGGTGGGAGCTCACAGCCCTGGGTACACATGCCTCCTAACACATGATTTTGTTTCGAAATATCTTTCTACTGGCAATATACATTTATCCTTCAGGAGAGACAGAGAGAACACACAGCACGTTGTCAGGGCTCTGCCATTCCACTTAAGTTGATAAGAGAATTGCTCGTCAGTGAGCAGCAATGAACTGTTGCCCACGTCAGGGTTTCTCCCTCACAGGCCAGATCTCTGCTGTGGCAGCATGAGCCAAATTAGTTACTTCACAGGTTGAAGTTTGTCACCATAAACTAGAATTTTGGCAAAATCTGATGCAAAGAGTTGGTACGTTAACAAGGTAATCAGTCAAGGCGTCTCAAACAATTTGAACAGCACTCAAATATCCAAGCAACCACATGGAAGAAATTACTTTAACTCCTTGCATGCTAAGTAAAGAATTCTTACTTTCCCTGCCAAAGTGGAAGTGCACTCTGCCTCTTCATCACAGGCCCATCAATCAGAGGCATAATGGTAAACTGTGGGCTAAGCTAGCGAACCCTGAAACCCATGACTCCAAAGTTCTGCACCGTCTCTGCCAAGCCTTTCTGCCTCTGCTCAATTGTTCTCCTCCCCCAATTGTTTTAGCTATGGCTGGGATGCAGTTCAACAGGTGTTTATCATTTTCTAGCATCTCCTCCAGCTAGTCCTCCTGAGACAGTGTGCTAGGGGTGGGGGGGTGGGGGGATGTTATTTCATTGCCAGAGGAGGGCATCATGTGCGCACTTCCCTGTCTGGTACAGACATGTGCACTTTTAGCAGGGAGGCCAGAGTGATCAAGGGTGACGAGCCTACTGGTGACAAGCACAAGTAGCTGAAAGAATGGAGAGTTCCTGCTTGTGGACGGAACAGTTCTCCTGCACCTTCACATGACAGAGGTGGTGAAAGTCCAGAGTCCAAAAGACACGGTCTCTCAATCACCTAAAGGTTAAGCACTGCAGACCCACTGGCCTCTCCTCAAAAAGCCTCCCTTTGCTCCAAACTGTATAATCATCTATCCCATTCTTGTGAACATATGGAAAGCGCACAAATACTGACACACATGCAATTCCCAGCTGCATTGCTGATGTCAAGCAAAATCACTGTGAATGTGAGGTATCTAACCCTGGCAATAGCGCTTCTTCACTCAGCTTCTGGGAGATCAGCCACAAAGTCCTCAAAGTGAGCACTGCCAAGTTCATGGGGAATCTGGAATCTCACTGACACAAGTTCTAGCATTTACAATTCGAGAAATGAATTGATGGATGGAAGTTATTTACACTGCATTTCAGTCCATGCAGATTTGCTACAACTACACAACTACTTAAACTATACAACTGCTTTGGCTACAAGAAGTTAAATTAACCTCTTCTGTGTGGTTCCTCAGGTATTTGAACGCTGTTCAAATCATATGAGATATCATACAAGTAAGGCAATGAACAAAGGAAAAATTAGTCTGTGAAAGCCGTGTTTCAACATACCAGGCCCACAGGCAAACTCTAAAGCTTATTAATGTACCCAGGCAACTTTCCTCATATACTTGCTTCCTAAAAATGAGGGAATCTTACTGGTATATTGCCAGTTTTTGAGGTGGGTGCCCAGCCCAACACCTTCGCAGATACTGCTGACCTGTCTCCATATTAAAAATGGCAGGCAGTGCATCAGGCAGCCCGGCCACCCTTGTGCCTATTGAGGTCCTTGTTTGGCTAACTGATTGTCACTGAAGAGCCTCATGTGCCTCCACCACAATAAGAAGTGGTAATGGAATTGGTAGGAGGGCTGAGCAAGCAGCACAGCAACTTTCATCATGTGGGTCACGTTCAGGAAGGAAACGATAGGCAAGATACCTCCTCTAGGTGGTTCATCAGGTGTATACCCTTGCCTCCAAACCATCACTACCTTGAAACCCTCATTCTTCTGTTCCCCCAACTCAAATCCAACAATACACAACCTTCTTCCATCCCTTCATGGCAAATAGTCAGAGAGATCTGAAAAAAGCCCTTCAGCCCATTGTGTCCAAGTCAGTCAAAAACAACCCCCCAACTATTCTAATCCATTTTCCAGCACTTGGCCCATGGCCTTCTATGCCTTGGCGTCGCAAGTGTACATCTAAATATTGTTTCAAATATCATGCGAGTTTCTGCCTCTACCTCCCTTACAGGCAGCAAGTTCTAGATTCCCATCACTTTGCATCGTCGCTAAACATGCTGCTCTGTCACTTAAATCTATGCCCCTAGTCACTGGTCCTTCCACTCAGAGAAAACTTTCATTCCCATCTACCCTGTGTCCCTCACAATTTTATAAACACAATCATGTCCCCTTCAGTCTCCTCTACAACCCTGACTATTCAGTCTCTTTCCCCTCAGGGGTCTGCCACCCAGGCCTGACCACAACTGTGACTTATATGAAGACAAGGATGCGTCACTCTATTATCTTTGGGGACTGCCTGTACTCCCTTCTCCAGATAAAAGAGTTCCAGTTTGTTCAATTTTTCCTGATAGTTATAATCTTTCAGTAGCATTTTTGTAATTTTATTTTGTCAGTAGCTCTACATCCTTTTTATAATCTGGGGACTAGAAATCTCTGTATTCCAAGTGTGGTTTACCTAAAATTCAATACAAGTTTATTTTGGGATGTGCGAGAGAGAGAGAGAGTGGTTATTAATTTTTGGAGACGGATGAGGTGAAGATGTGGGTGAAAGTATAGGCAGGTACAAGGGCATAAACAAAGAAAAGGGGAGGTACCTGCCCCACACAGTCCAGACGGCCGCCGGCCGGTATGCATCCAGTCCCGCTTCATCCTCTGCAACAAACGGAGGGCCGTCATGGAAACCTCATGGTTCTTATCCCCAAACTCTAGCATATGGGCGAATCTTGGGATATATAAACATGGATCTGTGTGGAAAGGAAAAGGAATGTTACAATGAGGAGGGAAAAGAAAGAATACAAATAAAATTCACACCCCATATGCGTTGGTCATCCGAGGCAGAGGCAGGAGGAATCATCTCCAACCAAAGGCTCTCCTGGAAAACTGTTGCAAGGTTCATAATCAACTCTACAGGTCTTTGGCAGTCCCCCAGGTCCACTTGATTTCTGATCACCTATTGTCAGATTCTTAGGCACATTTACACCTCACTTCTGTTGCGGGAAAATATATACAATAAAAACGTTAAAATCCCTGCAGTGATTTTTCTGCTACCAATTTGGTGGCAGAAATGTTAAGTCGAGCTCTCTCTCTCTCTCTATAGTTAGTTCCTCAGAGCGTGTGGCTGTAAGAGGTCTCTAAACATACTCCTTTTCCAGGAAATCCCACACACAAATGTCTGAATGTGACCACCTTTTTGGCCCCCCACCTTAGTCGGGAGGCCCCCGCCTGCTCTCTCAGATGAATATCGAGGATTCAAATTGAAGCATCAGAGTTGTCTGCTGCATTAGCCTATGTTTATCCCTTAATCAATCTGAAGAAACAGGTTATCTGGCCATTTACCTCATTGCTGTGTGGATCTTGCAGTGAACAAACGGTCACATTTCCTACAACCCATATCAATGAGTGCACTTCAGAAGTAATAAAAACAGAAATTGTTAGAAAAACTCAGCAAGTCTGGTAGCATCCGTGAAGAGAAATCAGAGTTAACATTTCGGGTCTGGTGACCCTTCGTCAGATTTGAATTTCTGTTTTTGTTTCTGATTTTGTTTAGTGTGCACTTCAAAAACACATAGTTGAATGCAAAGTGCTTAAAGAAACCCAAGGTCATGAAAGGTGCTACTGAGATTGGAGATTGTTCTCTCTAGTGTCACAGCTGCGCAAACCTCCACATACCAACTCTACATAAAGATTCTCTGCTCTTAGTCAGTTCCTTGTCCCTGAATTTGCTTAGTCACAAATGACATCAATGGGACTGTGACAAAGATTTCGCTTCATCTCTTTGACTCACCACTCCATAGCCTACTGAACTCAACAGCTGAGATCACAGACTATTTTCCCAGAATAAACATAAGGGACAGCAAATTCTGGAAATCTGAAATAAAATAAAGTGCACTGGCAAAACACAGCAGGTCTGGCAGCATTTGCGAAGCAAAAAACCGTCTTTTCAATTTGCTTTGTGTCCTTTCCTGACCTTTTCTCTCATTTGATTTGATTTACTGTTCTTGTCACATGAATAGATACAATGTCCCGAGAAATGCCTTACATAAGTACATTCGGGTAAATGAACAGAATGTAAACTATAGTGTTACAGCTACAAGAAGGTACAGAGAAAGATCATCTCTCACATGAGCAGTCTGTTTACTGTTATGATAACAGCGGGGAAGAAGCTGTTCTTAAATCTGTTGGTACATGTTTCCAAACTTTTGTATCTTCTGCCCAATGGAAGAGGGTGGGTGAGAGTCTAAAAAGGGGTGGGAGGGATTTTTGATTATCGGAGATAGCAAGAACTGCAGATGCTGGAGTCAGAGTCAATACAGTTTGGGGTGGGAGGAACACAGCAGGCCAGGCAGCATCAGAGGAGCAGAAAAGTCAACATTTCTGGCCTAGTCCCTTCATCAGGATCAGGGAGGGGGAAGGGAGCTGGGAAATAAATAGAGGGGGGGAGGGGTGGGGCTGGGGGAAGGTAGGTGAGATGGTGAAGGTGAATGTAGATAGGGAGTGATGAGGATTGGTCAATGGGAAGGTTGGGGTGGGTAGGTGGGATAGAAGATGCACAGGTTGTGTCAGGTCAAGGAGGCAGGGATGAGAGGGAGGGATGAACATTAGATGAGGCTGGGGGTGGGGGGATTTTGAAACTGGTGAATTCTATGTTCAGGCCATTGGGCTGTAGGCTCCCGAGGCAGAATATGAAATGTCGTTCCTCCAGCTTGCGGTGGGTATCATTGTGACACTGAAGGAGGTCCAAGATGGACATGTCACCCAGTGAATGGGAGGGGAAGTTAAAGTGGTTGGCAGCTGGAAAGTGTTGTTGAAAATAGTGACAGAGCGCAGATGCTCCGTGAGTCGGTCACTGAGTCTGTGCTTGGTCTCATCAAGAGCAGAGGGTACACCAGGTTGGAGGATGTACAGGTGAGCCTGTCGGATTTTGAAAGTTTGTCTTGGGCCTTAGATGGAGGTGTAGGGGCAGGTGTAGCACTTCCTGCGGTTGCAGGGAAAGGTGCTGAGTATAGTGGCTTGGTGGGGAGTGGGGAGTCACAGAGAGCGCGGTCCCCATGAAAGGCAGATGGGGCGGGGAGGGAAATATATCTTTGGTTGTGAGGTTGGATTGTAGGTGGTGGAAATGGCGGATGATGTTGGTTGCTTTCCCAAGGCAGAGGGAAGTATAGACAATGGAAGGAAGGCTGGTTTTCAGGATGGACTGGGCTGTGTCCACACTCTCTGCAATTTTTTGCAGTCTTTGGCAGAGCAGTTGCCACACCAACCTGCGATGCATCCAGATAAGATACTTTCTACAGTATAAAAATTCGCAAGAATCATTGTGAAAGATTGAGAGAAAGAATCATTTCTTCCTTTTCTTTTCATTCAGATGACTGCTATCCAATCATCCACACCTCATTTCATGAGGTGTGGAGGTAGTAGGAACTGCCAATGCTGGAGAATCTGAGATAACAAGGTGTAGAGCTGGATGAACACAGCAGGCCAAGCAGCATCTCAGGAGCAGGAAAGCTGACATTTTGGGTTTTCTGATGAAGGGTCTAGGCCTGAAACGTCAGCTTTCCTGCTCCTCTGATGCTGCTTGGCCTGCTGTGTTCATCCAGCTCCACACCTTGTTATCTCAGATTCTCCAGCATTGGCAGTTCCTACTACCTCCAACAGAACAGCACATATTAACCCTGCTTACAGCGTGCATAAGGAATATGTACGGGGAAAATCACAACACTGATTTATCCAAGTATATTTGCAATGCCCAGTGTCAAACATTGGCAAGGTTCCTATCAAGTGAAACTTCATGTCTCTAAATTCCATGTTCTTGTCATCTGATGTGAAAAGTAAAAGAATTCAATACAGAAATCATTTTCCTTTTGATTGTGTGATTTGCCACTTTAACAGCGAAATAAGCAACAGATTCCAAGCAGGAGAAATTCTGTGTTTGTGTCTGCGTTTCTCGCTGTAACTGCATTGCAAGTGCATCCACAATGTATAGGTGGATCAATTTTAATATGAAAACCTTATCTCCACTTCTGTTTTTATTTCTTCTGCATCCTTCTCAATACAGTATGACTGCAGCCCGTACGCAGGATTAAGCAGGATCAAGCCCACGTGATTGGCACCACATCCACAAGCTTCCACTCCCTCCACCACCGACGCTCAGTAGCAGCAGTGTGTACTATCTACAAGATGCACTGCAGAAAATTACAGGTGTTTGGACAGCACCTTCCAAACATACAACCACTTCCATTTAGAAGGACAAAGGCAGCAGTCATATGGGAACATCATAAATTATATCCTGTGGTTGGTTCGCTCACAGATGTTTCATTACCCTGCTGGGTAACATCATCAGAGCAGCCTCCAACGAAGGGCCACTGTGTTTTTCTGCTCGTTATTTCAACTCTGGGGTCCTTTGGAGTTGATTACCTCATTTCCAGTTTTTCTTTGCAGTGGTGTGCATATAGAGTCTAATTCTAAGAGTTTATTGATGGCCTTCTTGCTGGAGAACCAGGCCTCTGGAAATTCCCATGTTTGTCTCTGTTTGGCTTGTCCTAGATCCTGACGTTGTCCCAGTCAAACTGGTGGTTCTCCTCACATTTTGCCAGCTGTCCCCAGTACTGGGGACTGTATCACTGCAGTGAAATCTGGCTGGGACTGGTGTTGCTGCAAAGTGAAAAACCAAGGAAGTAGCAAGGGTTTTAAAAACAAAATATTTGCAGCAAGGAGTCAAGGTGTGGTAGTTCAAAACGTAGAGACAAACTGAAACAGTAAAATAGTGATATGGGAAATAAGTGTCAGAGAATGGTAGCAAGGGAAAAGGAGGAATAAAAAACAGGATCAGATGTTTCAAAGGTAACAAAAGGATAAAACTTGGAGATAGCAAGAACTGCAGATGCTGGAGTCAAAGACAACACAGTGTGGGGCTGGACAAACATAGCAGGCCAGGCAGCATCAGAGGTGCAGGAAAGTTGACGTTTCGATTAGGACCCTTCTTCAGAAAGGGGTGGCGGGGGTGCATTTCTGAAGAAGGGTCCTGACCAAAAATGTCAACTTTCCTGCTCCTCTGTTGCTATCTGGCCTGCTGTGTTTCTCCAGACCACGCTGCGTTGTAAAAGGATAAAACTAAAGGATTTGAATATAAGGAACATTCAGGAAGTAAACTGATTGATAGTGCACAATGAAGCAAATAAATTTGATCTGATAGCCATTACAAAGACAAGCCTAGAGAATGACAAGGATTGGATCTTGAATACTGAGGGGTATATAATATTCAAGTAAAGTAGGAAGTTAGGTCAATCCACAGGGTTCTGAGGAGGCGTCACTGGACCCAAAACATTGATTCTGCTTTCTCTTCACAGATATGCCAAACTTGCTGAGCTTTTCCAGCAATTTCTGGTTCTGCATCTATCTTTTTCCACAGCACATGTTGCTCCTTCAAAGAATGCCAGTTAGTTGATAAACCATGATTTCAGTTTGATGAAACTATGCTGACTCTTCAATGATTAACACCTTCCCCACAACCAACAATAAGCTATTTTGTGCTGTGATAATGGGAACTGCAGATGCTGGAGAATCCAAGATAACAAGCAATTTTGTGCTTACTACTTTACAACCAGATGGAACCTCTGCTGAGTTGAAGGGATCTTGGAAAATTAATACCAGTGCACCTCCTTTTTAATAAAAGCTAAAAATGTGTGGATCCTGCAAATCAGAGACAAAAGTAGAAATTGCTGGAAAATCTCAGCAGGTTTGGCAGCATCTGTGAACAGAAATTAGAGTTAACGTTTTGGGTTGAGTAACCCTTCCTTAGAACTAGAAGTGCCCTAACTCAGGTCATTGATTAAGCCTGTCACATTACACAATGCCAAGTTTAATCTAACCTGCTCTCTGTCCTGTTCTAAAATGTGCTTCTAGAAGCGCTTATCTCAAAACTATTTTATTAACTTCTTATCCAGATTGCTACTGCTAATTTTGTTTTCAATTTGTACGTAGATTAAAATTGCCCATCATTGCTGCCATCCCTTCATCACAACACTATATTTCTTCTTGTGTACTTTGTCTCATATTGCGGTTGTTTTTAGGAGGCCTGTAGACCACTCCCATTGTTGATTCTTACTCCTCCTACATTTCTTCTTCACCAAAACTCATTCTCCATCCCAATCTCCTGAGCCAAGGTAATTTCAATTGCACAAATGCCACACCCTGATTAGCAGTTTTACCTCTATGCCTTGATGCAGCTTCCTACTTTACCTGAATATTATATAGTCATCAGTATTCAAGATCCTTTAAAGATCAAGAATGTATCTTAGCCTTAATTAGACACAAGAAAACAGAGGTTGCACACAAATACAGATATATTGAGTGTCTGCATGTAATGTGGAAAAATATGAAGTTGTTCACTTTGGTAGGAAGAATGAACAAAACAGCAGGACTAAAACAGAGATAATAGGAACTGCAGATGCTGGAGAATCCAAGATAATAAAATGTGAGGCTGGATGAACACAGCAGGCCAAGCAGCATCTCAGGAGCACAAAAGCTGACGTTTTGGGCCTAGACCCTTCATCAGAGAGGGGGATGGGGTGAGGGTTCTGGAATAAATAGGGAGAGAGGGGGAGGCGGACTGAAGATGGAGAGAAAAGAAGATAGGTGGAGAGAGTGTAGGTGGGGAGGTAGGGAGGGGATAGGTCAGTCCAGGGAAGACGGACAGGTCAAAAAGGTGGGATGAGGTTAGTAGGTAGATGGGGGTGCGGCTTGGGGTGGGAGGAAGGGATGGGTGAGAGGAAGAACAGGTTAGGGAGGCAGAGACAGGTTGGACTGGTTTTGGGATACAGTGGGTGGGGGGGAAGAGCTGGGCTGGTTGTGTCCTCCACCCACTGCATCCCAAAACCAGTCCAACCTGTCTCTGCCTCCCTAACCGGTTCTTCCTCTCACCCATCCCTTCCTCCCACCCCAAGCCACACCCCCATCTCCTACCTACTAACCTCATCCCACCTCCTTGACCTGTCCGTCTTCCCTGGACTGACCTATCCCCTCCCTACCTCCCCACCTATATTCTCTCCACCTATCTTCTTTTCTCTCCATCTTCGGTCCGCCTCCCCCTCTCTCCCTATTTATTCCAGAACCCTCACCCCATCCCCCTCTCTGATGAAGGGTCTAAGCCCGAAACGTCAGCTTTTGTGCTCCTGAGATGCTGCTTGGCCTGCTGTGTTCATCCAGGACTGAAACAGAGAATGACTGTAGAAATCTTAAGTACAGAGGGATTTGGGTATTCTGGTGCATGAGTCACAAAATGTTAGAATGTACACACAGCACGTAATCAAGGTGGCTATGGGATGCAAAACCATAAGTTGCTGGAAAAGCTGAGTTGATCTGGCAGCATTTGAGAAGGAAAAGACAGAATTAACGTTTAGGGTCCAGTGACCCTTGCTCAGAACAACTCTCAGAACTGTTCTGAAGAAGGGTCACCGGACCCGAAATATTAACTCTGTCTTCTCCTTCACAAATGCTGCCAGACCAGCTCAGCTTTTCCGGCAACTTCTGTTTTTGTTCCTGATTGACAGCATCCGCAGTTCGTCCAGTTTTTATTAGCTATGGGAAGTTATTGTTTATTACGGGAGTAATTGAATATGGAAGTAAGTTAGTTATGCTTCATTTATACAGGGCATTGGAGACAGTACATGTCAAGTACTGCGCAGTTATTTGCAGACGGATGTAAATGCATTGGAGATGGTTCAAAGGAGATATACTCATACCTGAAATGAGTGGGTTGTTTTGTGGGAATAGTTCAGACAAGTGAGACTTGTTTACACTAAATTTCAGAAGAGTGAGAGTTGGCTTGATTGAACGGTGTAGGATCCTGAATGGTTTTGACAAGGTCAACATGGAAGGATATTTCAACTTGTGAGTCAGTCCAGAACTAGAGGGCATGGGGTTTAAAATTAGGGGTTGCCCTTTCAGAAAGAGAAATAAGTGTCTCTTTTTCTCTCAGTAGAATGAAAAAGTCTCAAACTCTCTGCTTCAAAAGGTGGCAGGGTCCTGAAATAATTTTAAGACCATGTGGACAGATTCTTGTTATGGAAAAGAGGTTATCAGAATAGACGTGGAATTCAAAACACAAATAGATCAGCAATATCTTATTGAGTGAAACAGCAGGCTGAATACTATTTCATATGATGTGTTGGAAACTGTTTGATTGAAAACCTTACCAATATAGTTATGGACATGGGATTATAAGAACAATTTTCACACCAGCTGTTCACTGTACCAAACTGTTTCTGGGGCAGAAATAATTGCACTGAGGATCATAGAACATAGAACATAGAACAGTACAGCACAGAACAGGCCCTTCAGCCCACAATGTTGTGCCGACCATTGATCCTCATGGATGCACCCTCAAATTTCTGTGACCATATGCATGTCCAGCAGTCTCTTAAATGACCCCAATGACCTTGCTTCCACAACTGCTGCTGGCAACGCATTCCATGCTCTCACAACTCTCTGCGTAAAGAACCTGCCTCTGACATCCCCTCTATACTTTCCACCAACCAGCTTAAAACTATGACCCCTCGTGCTAGCCATTTCTGCCCTGGGAAATAGTCTCTGGCTATCAACTCTATCTATGCCTCTCATTATCTTGTATACCTCAATTAGGTCCCCTCTCCTCCTCCTTTTCTCCAATGAAAAGAGACCGAGCTCAGTCAACCTCTCTTCATAAGATAAGCCCTCCAGTCCAGGCAGCATCCTGGTAAACCTCCTCTGAACCCTCTCCAAAGCATCCACATCTTTCCTATAATAGGGCGCCCAGAACTGGACGCAGTTTAAGAGAAGAACAAGAGTACGAACTCACAATTTTGTGAGAGACCAAGAGAACGCGCGAGCTATTGTGCATCAATTTCAAACCTAATATTCCTCCTATTGTTAATCAATGCCACATCATTTGCACTCAACTGTGAAAATAAACATAGAAATGTGTTGCATTTCATCAGCTATTTTCATGACCCCGCAATGCAGATTCTGAGCTGTGCGCTGGATCCTAAGCATCATCTCACACACACAATACTGTCGCAGCAGTAGAGTTTGCATCAAACTGCACATTAACAAGACAGCTAAACGATAAACACACAGTTAATAGTGACAGTGGTAGCTGCAACATGAATAATTACGCGGCGAGTGCAGCTACTTAAATGGGACTGAAAATTCAAATGAGTCAACAAGCTACAATTCACTTCTTAAGAGCAAAAGATGGTCTGATGAAAAGTCATTGACACAAAAACTCAACTGTGTTTCTCTGTCCACAGACATTGCCAGATCTGCTGAGTATTTCCAGAATTTTCTATCTTGATTACATTTTAAAATATTAAATCCCCATCTCTCACTTTATTTCTTCCCAGACCTTGAAATTTCGGCTGATCCTTCTCCCTCATGGTCCAATCCCTAGCCCTCTATTTGAAGTCATCAAACCCTAGCTGAGTTCTGCTGACAGCATGCCATACGTCATTTAGATGGTTATTCTTTCCAAATATGCCCAAACAGCCACCAGGCTGTTTGACCATGAGAACCATCATAGCCAATAACATCCTAAACCAGTCCTCACCTGACAAACATACGTGCCAGCTTACTAATACACAATCAACAATGTGACAACTGAAGGCATTGACCCGATGGAATTATTGCTAGACTATAGACCCAGGGAGATGGCAGATGGTAGAATCTGGATTCAATAAATAAAATCTTTACTTAAGAGTCTAATGGTGACCATAAAACAATTGTCAATGGTAAGGGAAAAGGAAACTGCCGTCTTTACCGTGTCTGCCCCACAATGTGACTCCAGACCCACAGCAATGTGGCTCACTCCTAACTGCCATCTGGGTAATTAGGGACTGGTGCTAAATGCTAGCCTGGCCTGTGATGCCCACATCCTGTGAATGAATATTAAAATAACTGGGTTCCCAGGTTGGTACAGTTCAGCACTGCATCAGAGAATGCAATGGAGCTGAACCATCTGGGAAGATTTAACTAAAACAAAAATTGAAATCAGTGATGTGAACAAAATGGTCAATAACGACTGAAAGGTGATGTCTTTTGACAGCAGCCTCAAAATATTGGGTAATACACATAGGAGGTTGTTTTTATCAAGAATAGTGAAATTAATTGGTTTCTGCAAGTTCTCATTGGAAAGTTCCAAGGGTAAGCCCCCGGAGGTGACCTTATTGAATCATTGAAGATTCTCATGGGACGTGGCAGGGTAGACATGGACAGATTTTTTTTTTTGTTTAGGGAAACAAAGCAGAGACTGGAAATCTGGAACAAAACATAAATTGCTGGAAAAAAAAACTCAGGAGGCCTGGCTGTGTCTGTGAAGAGAAAATAGCTAATACTTTGGGTCTAATGGACCCTCAGGGATGAGTTGCTCATTGATTAAACACAGAAGCATAGAAACAGGAGGCGGCCATTTGCCCCTTTGAGCCTGCTTCGTCATTCTCAATGACCATGGCTAATTGTCCAACTCAGTAGCCTAATCCTGCTTTCTCCCCATAACCTTTGATCCCATTTTCCCCCAAGTGCTATGTCTAGTCGCCTCTTGAATTCATTCAATGTGTTGGCAACAACTACATCCTGTGGTAATGAATTCCACAGGCTCACCACTCTTTAGGTGAAGAAATGTCTCCTCATCTCCGTCCTAAATGGTTTACCCCGAATCCTCAGACTGTGACCCCTGGTTCTGGACACACCACCATCAGGAACATCCTCCCTGCATCTGCCCTGTCCAGTCCTGTTAGAATTTTATCAATCTTTATGGATCTCCACACATTCATCACAACTCCCTTGAAAACAATCCCAACCTGGTCAATCTCTCCTCATACATCAGACCCACCATCCCCAGAATCAGCCTGGCAAACCTTCGCTGTACTCCCTCGAGAGCAAAAGGATCTTTCCTCAGAAAAGGAGACAAAACTACACACAATATTTCAGGCGTGGTCTCACCAAGGCCCTGTATAACTGCAACAACACATCCCTGCTCCTCTACTCAAAACCTCTCGCGATGAAGGCCAACATCCTATTTGCCTTCTTTACCACCTGCTGCACCTGCATGCTTACCTTCAGCAACTGGTGCACAAGGACACCCAGGTCCCAATGCACACTCCCTTCTCCCAGTTTACACCAATTTCAGGAAGTAATCTGATGTTTTGTTTTTGCTTCCAAAGTGAATAACCTCACATTGATCCAAATTATCCTGCATCTGCCATTAATTTGCCCTCTCACCCAAACTGCCCAGATCATACTGAAGGGTCTCTGCATCCTCGTCACAGTTCACCCTCCCACCCAACTTGGTATCATCTGCAAGCTTTGAGATGCTATATTTTGTTCCGTCATCCAAATATATGTTGTGAACAGCTGGGGTCTCAGCACCAATCCCTGTGGCACCCCACTAGTTACTGCCTGCCAATTTGAAAAGGACCCATTAATTTCTACTCTTTAGAACACAGAAAAGTACAGCACAGTACAGGCCCTTTGGCCCACGATGTTGTGCCGTGGAATAATCCTAATCCAAAAATAAAATAACCTAACCTACATTCCCCTCAATTCACTGCTGTCCATGTGCATGTCCAGCAGTCACTTAAATGTTACTAATGACTCCGCTTCCACGACTATCGCTGGTAAACTATTCCATGCGCTCACAACTCTCTGGGTGAAGAACCTCCCTCTGACGTCTCCTCTATACCTTCCTCCGAACACCTTAAAACTATGACCCCTCGTGGCAGTCAATCCTGCCCTGGGGAAAAGTCTCTGGCTATCGACTCTATCCATGCCTCTCACTACCTTGTACACCTCGATCAGGTCACCTCTCTTCCTCCTTCTCTCCGAGAGAAAAGTCCGAGCTCTTTGTTTCCTCTCTGCAAACCAGTTTCCGATCCATCTCAATACATGGCCCCAATCCCATGCACTTTCATCTTGTACATTAACCTCTTTGTTAAACGCTTTCTGAAAGTCCAAATATATCACATAGACTGGCTCCCCCTAGTCAACTCTATAGTTACATCTTCATAGAATTCCAAAAGATTTGTCAAGCATGATTCCCCTTCATAAATCCATGCTGAATCCATCTGATACTGTCACTGCTTTCTAAATGCTCTGCTATAAAGTCCTTGATAATGGATTTGAGGCTATCCCCCACCACCGATGTTAAAGTACTCAGTGGTAACATGCTTCGCTAAGATTCATTCCAGGGCTTGAGCACATAATCCAAGTCAACCCTGCAGTGCAGTAATGAGGAACTGCTGCTTTTTGGAGGCAGTGTTAAAACTAAGGCTCACTCGACTATTAAGGAAAGTGTTAAAAGATTGAACAGCAGCAATTAAAGAGCAGCAGGATCTTTCCTGAAACCTGACCAACTTCCTTCAACCAAAAACACTTCAAAAATAATCCCTTGGCAATGAAGAGATAGGCACATGCTGGGAACAATAAGGAGCTATATAAATTCAAGTTCTTTCTTCCATCTGTGTTTTATTCTGGAAAAATGCAAGAATTGCAAAGTTAATTCCAAAAACCAGCAAAAATGCCAGAAACATATCAACAATAGCTCTTTTGTCCAAGATACCAGTGGGATCTGGGGCAAAGTGCTCCTGACGGAACCCAAACTGAGCATCAGTGAACAGGTTATTGCTGGGTAAGTACTGCTGGATAGCATCATCAAAGCCAACGTTCACTGTTTCCAGAGGTGAGATGACAGTGACAGCCCTTGACATCAAATATAACATCAAGGAGCTCTAGAGAAACTGGAATCAATGGATATCAGGGGGCAAACTCTTCTGGTGGTTGGAGTCATACCTGGCACAGAGTAAGATTGTTGGAGATCAGTCATCTCAGCTCCAGGACATCTCTGCAGGGTTCGTCAGGGTAATGTCCTCGGCCTAGACACCTTCCCTCCATTATAAGGTCAGACGTGAGGATGTTCGTCAATTACTGCACAATGTTCAGCACCATTCGTGACTCCTCAGATATTGAAGAATTCTCTGACCAAATGCAGCAAGACCTGGACGATATCCAGGTTTGGGACTGAAAAGTGGCAAGTATTGGTTTTGTCACCTAAATGTCAGTTATTGACCACCCCCATGTTCAAATGCAACAAGATCTGGATAATATCCAGGCTTAGGCTGATAGGCTATGACCATCACCAATAAGAGACAATCTAACTACTACCCCTTGATATTCAATGATGTTACTATCACTGAATCACCCACTATCAACATCCTGGAGGTTATCATTGACCAGAAACTCAACTGGACTCAACATATAAACACAGTGACTTCAAGAGCAGGTCAGAGGCTAGGAATACTGCAGCGGGTAACTCACCTCCTTTGAGTTGGGTTATTGTTGTTGTATGTATCTAAGTACAGTGAAAAAGTTTTGTTCTGTAAGCAATGCAGTCAGATCATAACAACAAAAGCATACAGATCATAGGGTGCTTAGACAGAGGCATACAAGACTATGACTGAGCAGGAGATGCACAAATGTAAGGTCACCATTAGGCTGAAATTAGAAAGGTCCATTGAACAGTGTAATAAAGGCAGTGAAGAAGCTGTACTTGAACCTGGTGGTGCATGTGTTGAAGCATCTGTATCTTATGCCCAACAGAACTGGTTGGGAGAGAGTATAACCGGGGTGGCAGGGTCTTTGATAATGCTGGCAACGAGAAGTATAGATGGAGTCCGTGGAAGGAAGGTTGGATGGTCTGTGCTCTGTACGCAACTTTCTGTAGGTTCTTATGACTCTGGGCACAGCAGTTGCTGAACCAAACCATTATGCACCCAGATCGAATGCTTTTTATATATGGTGCATCTGTAAAAGTTGGCGAGAGTCGTCGTGCTCATGCCGAAATTCCTAAGACTCCTGACGATGATGTTGTGCCTTCTTGACCATCGCATTTACATGGGAGATCCTGGACAGAATATTGGTTATCGTCGTTCCTAAAAACTTGACGGTCTCAGCTCTGTCCCTCTCAGCTCCAGTGATGTAGATGGGGGCGTGGACACCTCCTTTCTTCCTGAACTCAATGATCAGTTCTTTAGTTTTGCTGACATTGAGAGTGAGATTGTTATCCCTGCATCATGACACCAAGCCCCCTCCTTCCTGTATTCTGAGTCATCACTGTTTCATCTCCAGCCGACAACAGTGGCGTCATCAGCAAACATGTAGATGGTGTTCGTTCAGGAGTACAGCAGGGGAGCTGAGTACACATCCTTGCTGGGTGCCCGTTTTGAGGATTATCGTGGAGGAGGTGCTGTTGTCTACCTTCAGTGATTGTGGTCTCTGGGTCAGAAAGCTAAGGATCCAGTTCCAGAGGTCAGAGCAGAGACCTAGGTCTCCTTTGAAATTAGTTACGTAGGAATTATGTTATGGAAGGTGGAGCTGTATTGGATAAGGAGGAGCCTGGTGTAGGCAGCCTTATTACCCAGATGTTTGAGGGATGAGGGCAGGACTAGGGGAGATGGTGTCCGCTGTGGAACTGTTATGCCAGTAGGCAAATTTCAGGGGATCGAGGCAGGCTGAGAGGGTAGAGTTGATGTAGGCTCTTGACTCTCCAAAGCCTGTCCACCATCCACAGGCACAAGTCAGGAGTGTGAAAGAATACTCCCCACCTGCCTGGATGGGTGCAGCCCCAACAACACTCAAGAAGCTTGACACCATCCAGGACAAAGCAGCCACTTGATTGGCACCACATCCACAAACATCCCACTCCCTCCACCCCTGACACTCAGTAGCAGCAGTGTGTACTGTCTACAAGATGCCCTGCAGAAACTCACCAAAGATCCTCAGAAAGCACCTTCAAAACCCACAGCCACTTCCATCTAGAAGGACAACAGCAGCAGGTACTTGGGAACACCACTCCCTGCAAATTACCCTCCAAGCCATTCACCGTCCTGACTTGGAAACATATTGGTGTTCCTTCACTGTTGCTGGGTGGAAGTCCTGGAATTCCCTCCCTAATGGCATTGCGGATGAACCCACAGCAGGTGGACTGCAGCGGTTCAAGAAGGCAGCTCACCCCCACCTTCTCAAGAGCGACTCAGGATGGGAATAAATGCTGGACCCAGCCAGCGACACCCACATTCCAAACATGAAAAGAAAAATTTATTGATAAATAAGAATGGACTGACTGAGTTGGTAATGATGTAGATATTTTCTGTGTATAAATATACTTGAGAAAATGTTTCACTTTATCAGCCAGCAGTGCAGCTGTACTGGAACAGCTTGGATAGGGGTGTGGCTTGCTCTGGCACACACACCTTCAGGATCACTAAAAAGGCGCAGTCAGGGTCCAAACCTTTTACTGAATCCAACATCTTTTGCCATTTCATGGTATCATGCACGTGAATCAAACAGCCTAAAGACTGGACAAAAAATTCCTAAAGAACTGCAGATACTGGAAGTTTGAAACAAAAACAGAAATGGCCAGAAAATCTCAGGAGGTCTGGCAGCATCTGTGGGAAGAACAGTTCCAAAGAAAGGTCACTGGACCCGAAACATTAACTCTGATTCTGTCCACAGATGTGGCCAGGCATGCTGAGCTTTTCCAGCAATTTCTGTTTTTGGGTCTCACAATTGGTATGTGTTTGCAAGGATTACCCGAGGAGATTAGGATGGAATATTCACTCAATGCTTGTGGCTGAAGGTGGCTGTAAGTGCTCTAGCTTCAGCACCTGCACTGATGTCCCGAGCTCCTCCATCCCTGAGGATGGGGACATTTGTATAACCAACTCCTTCACTTCACTTTGCTGTTCCCGATGTGGCCTCCTCTACATTGGGGAAACCAAGCGGAGGCTTGGGGGCCGCTTTGCAGAACACCTACACTCGGTTCACAATAAACAACTGCACCTCCCAGTCACGAACCATTTCACCTCCCCCTCCCATTCCTTAGATGACATGTCCATCATGGGCCTCCTGCAGTGCCACAACGATGCCACCCGAAGGTTGCAGGAACAGCAACTCATATTCCGCTTGGGAGCCCTGCAGCCCAAGGGTATCAATGTGGATTTCACCAGCTTCAAAATCTCCGTCCGCACCCGCCCCCACTGCATCCCAAAACCAGCTCAGCTCGTCCCCGCCTCCCTAACCTGTTCTTCCTCTCACCTATCCCTTCCTCCCACCTCAAGCCGCACCTTCATTTCCTACCTACTAACTTTATCCCACCCCCTTGACCTGTCCATCCTCCCCGGACTGACCTATCTCCTCCCTACCACCCCACCTATACTCACCTCTACTGGCTCCATCCCCGCCCCTTAAACTTGTCTGTCTCCTCTCCACCTATCTTCTCCTCTATCCATCTTCGGTACGCCTCCCCCTCTCTCCCTATTTATTCCAGAACCCTCTCCCCATCCCCCTTTTCTGATGAAGGGTCTA
This sequence comes from Stegostoma tigrinum, assembly GCF_030684315.1. Taxonomy (NCBI): domain Eukaryota; kingdom Metazoa; phylum Chordata; class Chondrichthyes; order Orectolobiformes; family Stegostomatidae; genus Stegostoma; species Stegostoma tigrinum. The sequence continues at coordinate 4,295,336 of NC_081363.1, read as the reverse complement.
GGCCCAAAACATCAGCCTTGTGCTTCTGAGATGCTGCTTGGCCTGCTGTGTTCATCCAGCCCCGCACTTTGTTATCTCGGATTCTCCAGGATCTGCAGTTCCCATTATCTCTCTCCTTCACTTAATTTCATGTTTTCCATCACTAATGGCAAGACTATAGAGATCAGATCTAATCCTCAGTCTAGCTCATTCTACGCTGCTTCACTGCTTAGCTTTGTCACTGTGCTGCAGCTTCATGAGAATTGATAATTCAATTGCTTGTTGGTCTAGTGCTGCTCCTGGCATACCCCTCCTTCATTCTTCATTGAACCAAGTTTGATAGCCTGACGTGATGATGATAAAGTGGGAGATATGCCAAGCTGTGAAGTTACAGATTGTATATGAATACAATTCTGCTGCTGCTGATGGCCCAGAGCGCCTTATGTATATCCAGTCTTGAACTGCTAGACCTGTCAAAATCTACCCCATTAGTACAGTGTGGTAGCACCACACAATAAAATTAGGATCAGCAATACGTGCTGGCCTTGCATTCCCAGAATGATAAATTTCCTTTACAACCTCAGGGCATCTTAAAGCTCTTTTGCTATGAAGGTTTCAAATTTAATTTTTTTTTGAGTACTTGAGTTTTCACTCAACCTGATTCACACTTGGATAAGGATAGCAGATTTTTCTTTCCTGAAGGATATTAGTGAACTAGGAGAGTTTCTGCAACAATCTGGTAGCTTCACGGTCCCATTCCTAAGACTAGTTCTTTACTCCACATTTATTAATTCATTGTATTCAAATCCCAGGTGCTGCCATGATGGGATTTGAACTCATGTCCCCATCAATTTTCTATGGCTCTCTGGATTATTAATGCAGTGTCAGTGCTATTCTGCTAACATTTCAAATAAATCCTAGGATATGGTTGCAGGAGTTCCTCAGAGTCATTTCCTCGGCCCAAATGTTTTCTGTTGCTTCACTGATGATCTCCCCTCCATAATAAAATCAGACGTGGTGTCTACACAATGTTGAGTATCGTTCCCGAATTTGCAGATACTGAAGCAGACCATGCTCATACGTACCAAAATGTGGACAATATTCAGACTTTGGCATGTTATTTGCCAATTTCAGCCTATGTGCAAGTGCAAAGTGATGACCATCTCAAACAAGAGAGAATCTAACTATTGCCTCTTGATGATGGTACTACCACCATGGAATCTCCCATAATTAATATTCTGGGGATTATCGCTGACCGGAAACTGAACTGGACCACCTAATAAAATTACACCAGCATCAAGAGAAGTCAAAAGCTAGAAATTCAGTGGCAACTAAACCATACCATGTCTCTCCAAAGCCTGTCCACCGTCTCCAAGACATAGGTTAGCACTGTGATGGACTACACTCCATTTGCCTGGATGACTGTTGCTCCAGTGCTCAAGATGGCCACTACCATTCAGGACAAAGCAGCTGGCTTGACTGGCACTCCATTCGCCACTTTGAACATTCACTCTCCTCCAGCTCCAGCACAGTCTGGCAGCAACGTTTGCTATCAACATGATGAACAGCTACAATGTGCAAATCCATTGGCCTGGGAAAGCTATTAAAAACAACTAAGGAGCGCAAAGAAAAGAGCTGAATACAGAAAGGTAATGCACAGGGTATGAAAGATAACAAAAGCTTTACTGAAATAGGTTATTTCTAGTTTTATTAATTACTAAGACAGAGTGATAGAGGTGAAATTGGATCCGCTGAAGGACATTTGCGGACAAAACAATGATGGATAACAGTAAGACTGTAGTCAAATATGAGTACTGTAAAGTGGAGGAATCTGAATGAAACAAAAAAAGATGAAGCATAAAGGATATAAGTAAATTTAAAAAAGTATAAGAAAGAATAGAACTCGAAGGTGGATAATTTCCAAGAATCTAATAATTTCCACTGCAGATATTATAAGAACAAGGTAAGGGAATTACATATGCTGCAGTTAAAACTTTTCTCAAAGTTTATAAATTCAGGAATTACGCATTTGGATTTTAAAAAATTCAAATATCAGTTCATTATTTAAAGAAGAGATCATGTAACTGCAGACTTTAGCTTCGTATGAGCTATAGTGAAGTTACTGCAATCCATCAGCAGACTTGGAAGTGGAGCCTCTGGGCAAGTATGAATTATTCAAAGAGAGTCATCTCTGCTTTAGGAGGTTACCATCCTGGTAGATCAGGGTACTTTATAAATGTTGCACTCTAAAAAAATTTGCAAGGTTCAACATGAAAAATTTCACACAAAAATCAAAGCACACAGAATTGAAAGCAACCTTGTTGATGTGGTTGGAGACAGAGTTGGGATAAGGACATATGCCATGTTGTGCTCCTCAGGGTTCAATCTATCAACACAAAAATATACTTGGATGAGGGGTGAGTTGTGTTTTAAAGTGCAAAGGTGACACTAAGTGAGGATGTGCAGCAAGTGCCCATATGGGAGTAGAAAGTCTAATTATGGGCAAGTGCAAAATGATCCACTTTGGGTTGGAAGAAGACAAATCACAATCATATCTTAATGGTGAGAGTCAGAATGCTGAGGGCGAGCATAGCGATTTGAGTACATTGTCACCTAAATCCTTAAAAGTTAGTGTACAAGTGTAAAGAATCATCAAAAAGGTTAATAGAATGTTGGCCTGTATCTCAAGGGAGCTGGAGTGTAAAAGTGATGCTTCACTTGGCAGGATTTGTGTCAGATTCCAACTGGAGCACTGTATTGAGTTTTGAGCACCAACCTCATTAAGTCCAACACAAACTAGAGGAACACTTTTTCACTTGGCAGCCTTTAGGGTTCAACATGGAGTTCAACAACACCATATCATGAACTGTGTCCTCCATGTTGTCCTCTGTCCTCCTTCCTATACCCCAAAACCCCCCAAGTGTCATTAAAAAAAGTACCAGAAACAACTGCGGAAGCTGTAAATCAGGAACAAGAGCAGAAGTTGCTGGAAATGCACAGCAGGTCTGGCAGCATCTGAGAAGAAAAAAATCAGAGTTAACATTTTGGGTCTGGGGAAGGGTCACCTTAAACATTAACTTTGATTTTTTTTCTTCACAGATGCTGCCAGATCTGCTGAGCTTTTCCAGCAACTTCTGCTTTTGCCCCCAAGTGTCTTAACTGCACATGTTTACGTTCAGAGGAGCTATTTTCCACTATTAACACCTACTTTTCATCTACATTTGCTCTTTATTATCATTGGCACTCACTTTGCTTTTTGTTCCATGACACCTTTACCATGTGTTCCATTTGATCCTCCACCCACAAGTTCCTACATATTCATAACTATTGTGTGTCCTGCATCCTTCAGCTCAAAGGGCAGTCATATTGGATTTGAAACATTAAATCTGCTTCGCTCTCCATAGATGCTGCCAGACATGCTGAGTTTCTCTTCCATTATGCTTAGGAAAGACATATGCTTAGGGGGGAGTGCAGTGAAGATTCACAAGGATAACAGTGAGCCTTGTATTATTGAAAATAAAGTGTGGAGCTGGATGAACACAGCAGGCCCAGCAGCATCTCAGGAGCACAAAAGCTGACGTTTCAGGCCTAGACCCTTCATCAGTGAGGGGGATGGGGAGAGGGAACTGGAATAAATAGGGAGAGAGGGGGAGGTGGACTGAAGATGGAGAGAAAACAAGATAGGTAGAGAGGAGAGTATAGGTGAGGAGGTAGGGAGGGGATAGGTCAGTCCAGGGAAGATGGACAGGTCAAGGAGGCGGGATGAGGTGGTAGGTAGGAAATGGAGGTGCGGCTTGAGGTGGGAGGAAGGGATGGGTGAGAGGAAGAACCGGTTAGGGAGGCAGAGACAGGCTGGGCTGGTTTTGGGATGCAGTGGGTGGAGGGGAAAAGCTGGGCTGGTTGTGTGGTGCAGTGGGGGGAGGGGACAAACTGGGCTAGTTTTGGGATGCGGTGGGGGAAGGGGAGATTTTGAAGCTGGTGAAGTCCACATTGATACCATTGGGCTGCAGGGTTCCCAAGCGGAATATGAGTCGCTGTTCTTGCAACCTTCGGGGTGGCATCATTGTGGCACTGCAGGAGGCCCATGGTGGACATGTCATCTGAGGAATTGGAGGGGGAGTTAAAATGGTTCGCAACTGGGAGGTGCAGTTCTCTGTTGCCTTGTATTATTACTTGGAGTTTCAATAATCTTTCGTTCTAGCTCGACTGACTGAACCTTCTCTGCAATGTTTCTAACACAATTATATCCCTTCATAACTAAGGAAAACTAAACTGTACACAGTACAGAGCTAGAGACAGCATTGTACAGCACGGAAACAGACTCTTCCATCCAACTTATCTGGGTGGCACAGTGGTTCAGCGGTTAGCACTGCAGCCTCACAGCACCTGGGACCTGGGTTCAATTCCAGCCTCGGGTAACTGTCTGTGCAGAGTTTGCACGTTCTCCCTGTGTCTGCGTGGGTTTCCTGCGGGTGCTCCGGTTTCTTCCCACAGTCCAAAGATGAGCAGACTAGGTGGATCGGCCATGCTAAATTGCCCGAAGTGTTCAGGGGTGTGTGGGTTATCGAGGGATGGGTCTGGGTGGGATGCTTCAAGGGGCAGTGTGGACTTGTTGGGCCGAAGGGCCTGTTTCCACACTGTAGGGAATTTAATCTAATCTATCCATGCTGACCAGATATGGGGCGGCACGGTGACTCACTCCTGAGTTTGCACTGCAGCCTCACAGCACCAGGGACCCGGGTTCAATTCCACCCTCAGGCGACTGTCTGTGTGGAGTTCGCATGTTCTCCCCATGGGTTTCCTCCAGCTGCTCCAGTTTCCTCCCACAGTCCAAAGATGTGCAGGCTAGGTGGATTGGCCATGTTAAATTACCCATAGTGTTCAGTGATGTTTAGGTCACGTGGGTTAGACATAGGGAAATACAGGCATAGGGGAATGGGTCTGGGTGGGATGCTCTTTGGACGGGCGGTGTGGACTTGTTGGGCCAAATGGCCTGTTCCCACACTGTAGGGATTCTATGATCCATATCCTAAATAAATCTAGCCCCATTTGGCCCATATCCCTCTAAACCCTTCCTATTCGTGTACCCATCCAGATGCCTTTTAAAAGCTGTAATTATACCCACCTTCACCACTTCCTCTGGCAGCTCATACATACACAGCCCCCTGCATGAAACAGTTGCCCCTCGGGTCCTTTTTAAATATTTTCCCTCTCAAACTTATGACCTATAGTTTTAGATTACTGGCAAAAGGTTATTCACCCTATCCATGTCCCTCATGATTTTATAAACCTCTATAAGGTCACCCCTCAGCCTCCAATGCTCCAGGGAAAATAGCCACAGCCTATTCAGCCTCTCCTTATTGTGCAAACTCTCCAAACCCAGGTACTCCCAGTGTCATTTACAATGACCTCTACAACTATAGCAAAACGTTCTAATCCACTTGCATTTACATTCTTAACTGCTTGCTGTACAGGCATACTAGCTTCCTGTGATTCAGGTACTGGGACACATAACCCCTCTATCTCTTTAAATAATGCGCTTGTTGTTTTTCTGACTAAGTTGGACACTTTCCCATAGTATTACACCATCTGCCAAATTTCTGCCCACTCACTTAACTTGTCAATATCCCTCTGCAGACTGCTTACTGAACTCTTCCCAATTTCATTTTCTTGCATGATCCAATTTTAATGCCTCAGATTTCATGCGACTCTGACAGGGTCGGGAAGTTTTGTTTTACTTCCTGAGTTAGGCAGGGAGCTAGGGATTAGCAACTTCAGCAGCTGAACAGTGGGTAAAGGGAAATGTTGTGTGTTTGGGTATGTTTGTTTCAACAGCAGGGCTTTATTTCGGAGAAGAAAAAGGAAAAGGACTGGAGGGTGGGCTAGTGCGGTGCTACTATTTAAGAAAGGTGGTATGGAAAAGCCAGGGAACTGTTGACCAGTGAGGCTAACATCAGTGGTGGGAAAGTTGTTGGAGGGGATCCACAGGGGCAGGATCTACATGTATTTGGAAAGTTAAGGACTGATTAGGGATTGTCAACATGGCTTTGTGCACGGGAAATCGTGTCTCACTTGATTTGAGTTTTCTGAAGAAGTGACAAAAGAATGAAGAAGGCAAAGTGGTGGATGTTGAATAAATGGACTTTAGCAAGGCATTCGATAAGGTTCTGCAGTGGTCAGCAAGGTCAGATCACATGGAATCCATGGACAGCTGGCTATTTGGATTCAAAATTGGCTCAAAGGAGACAGAGGGTGGTGGTAAAGGCTTGTATTTTGGACTGCGGGCCTTTGACCCAGCAGTGTACCACAAGGATTGGTGCTGAGTCCATTGATTTTTGTGATCTGTATAAATGATTTGTATGCGAATTCAGGAGTAACAAGTAGTAAATTTGCAGATGGCACTGCTGGCATAGTGGAGAGTGAAGAAGGTTATTGCAGAGTACAACGAAATCTTGATCAGGTGGGCTAATGGACCGAGGAGTGGCAGATGAAGTTTAATTTAGATAAATGTGAGGTACTGCATTTTGGAAAGGCAAATCAGGGCAGAACTTTTACACTTAATGGTAATGTCCTGGGAAACGTTGCTGAACAAAGAGACCTTAGACTGCAGTTGCATAGTTCCTTGAAAGTGGAGTCACAGGTACACAGGGTAGTGAAGGTGGTGTTTGGTATGCTGGCCTTCATTGGTCAGTGCATTGGTATAGACGTTGGGAGGTCATGTCGCGGCTATATACGAATTTGGTTTGGCCACTTTTCAATTCTGGTCTCCCTGCTATAGGAAGGATGTTGTGAAACTTGAAACAGGGTGTAGCAGAAAACATTTACAAAGATTTTGCCAGGGCTGGACTGTGGGAGCTGTAGGTTGAGGGTGAATAGACTGGGGCTATTTTCCCTGGAGTATGGGAAGCTGAGGTGTGACCTTAAAGAAGTTTATAAAATCATGAGAGGGATAAATAAGGTAAATAGCCAAGATATTTTCCCCAGGGTAGGGGAGTCCAAAACTAGAGGGCATAGGTTTAAGGTGAGAGGGGCAAGATCTAAAAGGGAGCTAAGCGGCAACTGTTTCACACAGAAGGTGGTTCACGTACGGAATGAGCTGCCAGAAAGTGAAGGAGAGTGGTGGAGGCTGGTACAATTACAACATTTAAAAGACATCTGGATGGGTACATGAATAGGAAGGGTTTAGAGGAATATGGGCCAAATGCTGGCAAATGGGGCTACATTAATTTAGAATATCTGGTTGGCATGGACAAGTTGGATCAAAAGGTCTGTATCCATGCTGTATCACTCTATGCCATCTGAAGGAAAACATCTTTAACAGTGCAGCACTCCCTCAGTTCTACATTGCCATGTGAGCTAGTAATTTGCACACAAGTCTTGGATTCGAATATAAACCTACAACCCTTTGATTCAGCGACAAGATTGCTACTAACTAAGTCCCAGCTGACACATCTTAATAATTTAACATATACTGTGTATCTCCAGTAGAAACTGACTTGGGATACGGAGAGCCTGATCTACTGTGTCCTGAATGAAAGAACAGACCTCTGTTTGTCTAATCCTTTATGAGAGTGAATACACAGCACAAAATCATACAGATGTACAAAATCACACTCTAATTTTGCACAAGTTTTAGAACTCAGTCAAACTCTGCAACATGAAGTTTCAGATGACAAGTTACCGCAAGCAGCAACCAACCTTTCATAAAGCAACATCAGCTTTCTCCCTCTGCCAGACACTATAATATTTCCTTTCAAACATTGCTGAGGCCACTCCTGTTTCCAGCTCGAATGCAAAGAATCCCAGGAGTTTCAGCTCAGCTCCTACCTCAATGGAAGGCCTGTTTCACTTCATGAATGTCATTTTGTGTATCTGGTTTCCGCAATACAGAAGCAGTTTCTAAAAACATTCCTTGCTTTTTTCTCCCCCTCCCTCAGGAGCTCCGTACCCAGCAAAAGCTATTGGACAGTAGTCGAGGACATGAACTCTGGCTGATTTTTCACTTCCCTGGACCAGGAGTGATTGAGGCCAATTGTAACACTATTAGCGCCATCCTGGCTGGAACAGGAAAGTAACTGGAACCACAGGAGTCTACAGCACAGAAATGCCTACACCAGCACTTTGCTAGGGCAGTCCAAAACTAATTCCGCTATTCCATGTTGTTTGCACAGCCTGCATCTTCCACTGCTTCTCCATAATTTTCCTTAAAGGCAGTGACTGTCTTTTTCCCTATGGCAGAACATTCCACATTCAAAAAATTCTCTGACTCAAACAAATCTTTCCAAACCTCATTTTAAATTGATGTCTCTTCATCACTGACAGCGCAGGCCACGCACAAACTCTCGCCCCAAAAAACTCACTACAAACCCCAACTGGGGAAACAATCTGACCACAAAATAAAAATCAATAAATCTCACCATCTGTGAATGGGAACTACAGAAAATGACGCCAAAAACTGCTGGGTAATTGTACGAATGAAACCAAATCAATAAATGATCTAAGATGTAATCTTTTTATTCTGATCAACCCGGACTCTAGATTTTGTCTTACTCACTTGTGGGATGTGGGTGCTGCTGGCTGGGCCCAGCATTAGTTCCTGGTCACTTGTTGCCCTTGAGAAGGGGAGGTCCACACAACATAGTTAATTCTTAACACCCTGGAGAGAACCCAGTAGTAGAAGGAACTGTTTCAATGATATTAGCTATGGGCAATGAAAACTGCTACACCCAACTGCAGGCATAGAAACAAATAACTTGCATTTATATAGCGCCTACAACATAGCAAAATTTCCCAAGGTGCCTCTCTCAGGAAAATCATGAAAACAAAACACGACACAGAATTCTACAAAGAGATATTTGGGCAAGTGAACAAAAGTTTGGTCAGATAGGTTCATTTAAAGGATTGTCTCAAGGCGGGAGAGATAGGTAGGCATGCAGAGTGGTTTGGGGATGTAATTCCAGATTTTGGCATCAGGCAACTAAAGACAAGGACAGCAATGGTAGAGCAATGAAATTAGGGATGCACCAAGAGATCAGAATTGGAGAAGCCGAGAGGTTTGCTGGGTTTCTGGACTGACCTGTACTCTCCACAGCACTGTCACCAACTTACCTGTTGAGATACCAAAGAGCTCAGTGTGATTCATTGTAAAGTGATTTATTTATGAAGGAGGAGGGATGACAATTCAAATATGTTGCAAAATAAAAAATGTTGGAAATATTCAGCAGGACCTTTCCAGCAGTCCACACTTTTATTTCAGGCTTCTAGCATCTGCAAAATTTTGCTTAATTCTTAGTATTCAAAATCCTCTCTAACTCTTCATGGGTGGTTGTTGGTTTGTGGGCTACCCTGATGCCGAGGGGTCTGAGTGGTCTTGTGGTCACCTCTGAAATGTCCTTGATGTACGGTAGGATGATCAGAGAGTCTGGTTGTGTTGTGTTTCCTGTTGTGGTCTGTCTCGGAGGTAACGATGGATTGTGCTTTTTGGGTATCCATTCCTTTTGAAGACTCTGTGTAGGTTCTCCTGTTCTGCTTTGTGTAGTTCTAGGTTGCTGTGACGTGCCCTGATGCAGCTTCGTTTGTGGCATCGCGGCGGTTGCTAGTGTATTCGAGTGTCTGGTCTCTCTATATACGTTAGTCTGGAGGTCCCCATTGTTTTGGCGTTCTACCATTATGTCCAAGAAGGATTGTTGTTCTCTTCTGTTTTTGTGAATTTTATCCCAGTGAAGATGTTGGTTATGTGTCTGTGGGTTTTTTGCAGTTTTGTGCATTTAACAATAACGAAGGTGTCGCCTATTTATTGAACACAGAATTTGGGTTGTATAGTGGGGAGCGCTGTCCAGTCTAAGCGTCGCATTAATATTCATGCAATCAGTCCTGATACTGGGGAATCCCATTGGTGTTCCGTTGGTTTGCTCGCGTGTGCTGTCGTTGAAGATGAAGTGGGTTGTGAGACACAGATCCTGTAGTTTCATGGTGGTGTCCTTATTGATGTTGTTGGTCTCCTGGGTTGCCTGCTCACTTGATTTGTCCAGTGGCGTGGCAATTGTCCAGGCTGGTGTTTGTGGATCTAAATAGTGCTGTTACATCAAAGGATGTCATCATCTCATCCTCTTCTATCCTGGTGTCCTTGATGATGCTGAGGAATTCTTGGGATGACTGGATGGAGAGGGCAGTGTTGTCAACTAAGTATTTCACTTTCTGTTGTAGCTCTCTGGCAAGTTTATATGTTGGTGTGCCTGGCAGTGTGACAATGGGTCTGAGGGGGATCCCCGGTTTGTGTACTTCGGGGAGTCTGTAGAAGCGGGGTGTGTTGGATCTCTCTGCCTTCATTTTTTGGTAGTCTGTCTTGCTGATGTCTCCTGAGTTGTGTAATTTCTTCAGGGTCGTTATAATCTGGTTCCTAACCGTGGTGCCATAGAACATAGAACAATACAGCGCAGAACAGGCCCTTTGGCCCTCGATGTTGCGCCGACCTGTGAACTAATCTAAGCCCCTCCCCCTACACTACCCCATCATCATCCAAATGCTTATCCAAGACTGTTTAAATGCCCCTAAAGTGACTGAGTTAACTACAATGGCAGGCAGGGTGTTCCACGCCCTTACCACTCTCTGAGTAAAGAACCTGCCTCTGACATCTGTCTTAAATCTATCACCCCTCAATTTGTAGCTATGCCCCCTTGTACAAGCCGACGTCATCATCCTCGGAAAAAGACTCTATCTAATTGTCTGATCATCTTGTATGTCTCTATTAAATCCCCTCTTAGCCTCCTTCTCTCCAACGAGAACAGACCCAAGTCCCTCAGCCTTTCTTCATAGGGCCTGCCCTCCAGACCAGGCAACATCCTGGCAAATCTCCTCTGCACCTTTTCCAATGCTTCCACATCCTTCCTGTAATGAGGCGACCAGAACTATACGCAATATTCCAAGTGAGGCTGCACTAGCGTTTTCTACAGTTGTAGCATTAAATCCCGGCTCCGGAACTCAATCTCTCTACCAATAAAACCTAACACACCGTAAGTCTTCTTAACAGCACAATCAACCTGGGTGGCAACTTTCAGGGATCTATGTACATGGACACCAAGATCCCTCTGCACATCCACACTACCAAGGATCCTTCCATTGACCCAGTATTCTGCCTTCTTATTATTCCTCCCAAAGTGAATCACCTCACATTTATCTGTATTAAACTCCATTTGCCACCTTTCGGCCCAATTCTGCAGTTTATCCAAGTCTCCCTGCAACCGTAAAGGTTCTTCCACACTGTCCACCACTCCACCGACTTTAGTGTCATCTGCAAACATACTAACCCATCCACATATGCCTGCGTCCAAGTCATTTATAAAAATGACAAACAGCAGTGGTCCCAAAACAGATCCTTGAGGCACACCACTAGTAACCGGACTCCAGGCTGAATATTTTCCATCAAACATCGTTGCCTTCTTACAGAAAGCCAGTTTCTAATCCAAACTGCTAGATCTCCCTCAATCCCATGCCTCTGTATTTTCTCCAATAGCCTACCATGTGGAACCTTATCAAAGGCTTTAGTAAAGTCCGTGTACACCACGTCAACTGCCCGACCCTCAACCACATGATCGGTCACCTTCTCAAAAAACTCAATGACGTTTGTGTGACACGACCTGCCCTTGATCAATCCATGTTGACTATCTCCAATCAAATTGTTGCTTGCTAGATGATTATAAATCCTATCTCTTATAATCCTTTCCAAAACCTTTCCTACAACAGATGTAAGGCTCACAGTTCTATAATTGCCTGGGTCATCCCTACTGCCCTTCTTGAACAAGGGCGCAACATTTGCAAGCCTCCAGCCCTCTGGTACTAAACCTGTAGACAATGAGGACTCAAAGATCAAAGCCAAAGGCTCCGCCACCTCCTCCCTATCTTCCCAGACAATCCTCAGAAAATTCCCATCTGACCCAGGGGATTTATCTACCTTCACATCTTCTAGAATTGATAACACCTCTTCCTTACTAACCTTACTCCTTTCAATTCTAGTAGCCTGTAACTCAGTCATCTCCTCTACAATATTCTCCTGTTCCTGAGTGAAAACAGATGAGAAATGATCATTTAGCACCTCTCCGATCTCCACAGGGTCCACACACAACTTCCCACTTCTGTCTTTGACTGGCCCAATTCCTACCCTAGTCGTCCTCCTATTCTTCACATACCTATAGAAAGCTTTAGGGTTTTCCAATATTCTACCTGCAGTCAGGTCTATCACCATCTGTTGGTAGGTGTCAGTACCTGCTAGCAGTGCGGTAGCTTTCTTGATGTACTGGGTTCTATTAAGGGTTACTGTCATGTATCCATTGTCCGCTGCTAAGATTACAATGTTCCTGTCTTTCCAGAGCTTTCCTTTCTTCTGTGCTGAATGCGTTGCACTTACCTTCCTTGCTCAACGTTGGAACTATCATCTGTCTGATGGTCTGTTGCACTTCTCCCATGGGTCCGTTGCTGTTTAGTGTCAATTCTAGCACAGCCAGGAAGTCAGTCTTTTTGGCGTCTCTGAAGTTCTGATTCAGTCTGTATATTATAGACTTGCCAGAGAACTACAACAGAAAGTGAAATACTTAGTTGACAACACTGCCCTCTCCATCCAGTCATCCCAAGAATTCCTCAGCATCATCAAGGGCACCAGGATAGAAGAGGATGAGATGATGACATCCTTTGATGTAACAGCACTATTTAGATCCACAAACACCAGCCTGGACAATTGCCACGCCACTGGACAAATCAAGTGAGCAGGCAGCCCAGGAGACCAACAACATCAATAAGGACACCACCATGAAACTACAGGATCTGTGTCTCACAGCCCACTTCATCTTCAACGACAGCACATGCAAGCAAACCAACGGAACACCAATGGGATTCCCCAATATCAGGACTGATTGCATCAATATTAATGCGACGCTTAGACTGGACAGCGCTCCCCACTATACAACCCAAATTCTGTGTTCAATAAATAGGCGACACCTTCGTTATTATCAAATGCACAAAACTGCAAGAAGCCCACAGACACATAACCAACGTCTTCACTGGGATAAAATTCACAAAAGAAGAAGAGAACAACAACCGACAACCCTTCTTGGACATAACGGTAGAACAAAAATACAACAGGGAACTGCAGACCAGCGTATACAGAAAGACCACACATAGAGACCAGATACACAATTACACCAGCAACCACACCAACACCTACAAACGAAGCTGCATCAGGGCACGTCACAGCAACCTAGAACTACACAAAGCAGAACAGGAGAACCTATACAGAGTCTTCAAAAGGAATGGATACCCAAAAAGCACAATCCATCGTTATCTCCGAGACAGACCACAACAGGAAACACAACACAACCAGACTCGCTGATCGCCCTACCGTACATCAAGGACATTTCAGAGATGACCACAAGACCACTCAGACCCCTCGGTATGAGGAGAGCCCACAAACCAACAACCACCCCATAACTGCTACTGACGAATGTAAAGGATCCCATACCCAAAACCAGCAAAACTGGTGTAATATACAAAATATCATGCAAAGGCTGCGAGAAATACTATATAGGCCAAACCAGAAGAAAATTGACTATTCCGATAAATAAATACTAAAGAGCCTCGAAGGGATACGATGAATTCTCACTTGTCTCACTACACACGGACAATGAGGGTCATGAATTCCATTGGGATAACACAGCCATGATCGTCCAAGCCAAACTGAGACAAGCGAGAGAATTCCTGAAGGCCTGGTATTCCAACCAGAACTCCATCAACAAACACCTTGAATTAGACACCGTGCACAAACCACTGAGAAACAGAACCAGAAGTAATACCAACCACCCCCGGCAAACTGAGACATACAAATAACAAGTGAGACAGAACACCGACGCTTCACTGGAGGCGCACTGACGGTGTTACCCAGCAGAGTGACGAAGCTTTTGCAGCCAAACTCATCAGCTCAGCGAGCAAGTCTACAACTTCAACCTCGTTCCATATCCTTGAATGTTATATTTGGAGGGCTCATCCAAACACTTTTTAAAGATTATAAGATTTCCTACCTCCTCTACCTCACCAGGCAGTTCATTCCAGATTCCCACCACCTGCTGAGCAAAAAAGCTTTTTCCCCAAACCACCCCTGAATCTCCTGCCCCTTACCCTAAAACTATGCCTCCTCATGATTGTCCCCTTAACCAAGGGGAACACCTGCTCTCTATTAACCCAGTCCATATCCCTCATAATCTTATACACCTCAATCATGTCCTTCATTAGCCTTCGCCGCTTGAATGAAAACAATCCAAGCCTCTCTCCTTATAGTTCCTCTGAGGTGAAATAGGGAATTCCCTTATATGAATTATACTTCTCCAAAGTCTACTTGGCAAGCTTCCTTTAAAAGAACCTCCAAACCCACAACCTGATCATCCGGAAGGATAAGGGCAGGAGAAATACAGAAACATCGCCACCCATAAATTCCTTTTCATCCTGGTTTTATTGTTGTTAGAGCAGCACAGGTGGAGTGTATTTCAATGCTCAAGTTGAGTATAAATTTTCTTTGGTACTTTGGAACTGTTAACTCTGATTCTCTCTCCACAGATGCTGCCAGACCTGTCAAGCTTCTCCAACACTTTCTGAACACATTTCAAATTTCCAGTATCAAGAGTATTTTGCTTTTAGTTGTCCAGTAATAATATTGGATGGGATCATAACAACATGACTGGTGCAGTTCAATTTCTGGTCAATGACCAAAACGGTTTTTCCACATTTTAAGTTAAAACAAGGTGGTAGGCTAATGGGATAAAGGTTAAAGCAAGTGAAAAATACATGGTCAGCATAGTTATATTAGCATATCGAAAGACTACAGCAGTTCAAGACAACAGATCACCACCATCTTCTCAAGGGCAATCAAAAATGGGCGATAAATGCTGGCCCAGCCATCAATGCTCACAACCGGTGAATAAATTTTAAAAAGTGCTAAGCAGAATTTCTTCACTGTATCTATTTAGTGAGATTAGACATCAAAGAAGGATGCTGAGAAGGGATGGGTGCAAAGCTGCTCTTTAAACAAAGCATGGAATTAACAGAGTTGGAAAGAACAACATTACTCTGCCTCCTACTCTCCTCACACAAAGTGTGACACAACTATAACAAAGACATTCATAACAGTAGCAAATTGTTTCATTTTTAGTCAGTTTTGTTGTAATTCTTGATCAAAAACTTGGTATTATGAAATTTCAGTGCAGAGAACTACAATGAAACTCAGTACCAGTTATGTTGACATGAACTCCTTGGCAAAAAGATGAATCCAGCTCAATCAATGAGAGCTAGAAGGATTGAGCAAATCTTGAATTTAGTTCCCATCTGTGCCTAGTGCAGGGATGATTGCAACTCCTGAATTTAACTCAGTTAACACCCGAATGTGTACATATCCTGTTGCATACACGCAGGAACAGGATACCATTACACTGCAAATTCACTGACAGCCAATAGCTGCTACCTTTATGTTTAGGGAATGAAATACTCGGCAACTGTAACAGTCTAGGGATCTGAGCAGTGGGGGGAAATACTCAGGAGTCAAAGAAGTAATTTTAAAAAGGAAACACAAAATCAGTCTGAAAATACACTATGTTACCCTATTCAGGTGTCAACAATGGCTTGGTGAGTGCGCACATGCGACTGTGGGTCAGAAGGTGTGGGCTTAAGTTTCCATTCCAAAGACTTGAGCAGATAATCCATGCCGATATTCCAAAGCATTACTAAGGGAACGCTGCACTCCCACAGAGACCATCTTTCAAATGCACCAAGTTAAACCAAACTCCCATTTGTTCTCACTGTTAGGGGAACATAACTTGTTCCATGGAGGAGCATCCTGACTGACATTCATCAACATTAAAACAACTTGTTGGTCATTTATCACATTGTCTTTATTAGAACCTTGCTGAGAGCAACTGACTCTTGTTTCCTGCATTAAAACTGTGATTATGGTTCAAAAGTACTGTAATCACAGTTGGGAGATACTGAGGTTACAAAATGTGTTTTATCAATAAATGCAAGTTCTGTCCGTTCTTTTATGAGAGTTGAACTTATTGAAGATCCAGAGTCCTGTATATTCAAACACATCTGTTCTTCTGAAGTGGTTTATGAATTCTGTAAATAGGATTATTTTACCTATGATGGAGTATGATTAAAGAAAGAGCAAGCCGCCCTTTATTTCAGAGTATTCACTTCCAATCACTTAGCTCTGTAATGACACTTTCATTTCTCTTTTAAGTGACTATACTCCTGTGTTGCTGGTTCAGTGTCTATTTCACAAATAATATCCCTGTCTGCTGCCTAAACCTGTCACTGGTTTAATTCCCCAGACCTTGCCAAATTAGCTGATCGCAGCTGGGCTACAGTGGGAGTGCCCAGGGAGAGGGGAGTTAGTGGTGGGAAGGGATGGAGATAATCATGCCAAGAAGTACCGCCTTTAGATAAAATGGTTGAGGTCCACAGCCAAAATCTGAGACTATCATATTGCAACCCAAGAGTCAACATCTGAAGACGGGGATCAGAGAATACTGGGAGCTTAGCAGGATGAGGGAGAAACGTACTTTTTGAAATGAAGACAACATTTTAAAAGCTAAGTGACTGCACTTAGCTCGATGCTGAGAAACTATTACTTTGTTTCCCTATGACTCCAGTGATCCAGATTAGCCGGTGATGGTCGATGTTAACTGTTACAATACAGTCAGTTCTCCATCTGTTGAGTGAAAAGTGCCTTCTGATTTATCTCTTATCTTTGCTCTTATTTTAAGATCATGTCCCTTGTTCTGCATTCTGGCAATAGAAGTAGTAGCTTCTCCGCAACCCGCCTCTTAAAGATCTCCAATATTTCACTCATGTGACCACTCTTCACATAAGCAGCCAGATAATGCATTGAAAGCTTATTCAGCCATGGAAAGATTTGACTGGTGGGAAAACAATCTTGTTCTCACGCAGTAGACATAGAAGGTACTTTCACACATGCCTCGTAGCTGTGCAGCCTCTGAGGGTCCATGCATGCTAACTGGCATGCCAACAAGTTGACTTCTGGTTACAGAAGTTGCTGCCAACGTTAGAAGATATGTAGCTCTCTCATCCTTTGACAAAAGACTTTGGAGTTGCCTGATACAGTGAAGCATTCTGGAACAAATAACATCAGTACCCCTAATGAATAACATGATGTGTTTATATGGCATCTTTATATATGAGCATTCAAGTCAGGAACAACAGACCACTTGCCACTTAAGGTCAGATTATTTGACATAAATTTTCATCCTTTTGCTTACCAAGAATCTATCTGCGACTACTTAAAAATAGTAACCCGTAGTTTGAGGTTCTCACACAAGAGGAAGCATCTTCTCATATCCACCATGTCAAGGCCACTCAGGACCGTGTTTCAACAAAGTCTCCTCTTACTGTTTTAAATTCCAGCAGATGAAGCCTATCTAGCCTGTCCAACCTTTCCTCATAAGGCAACCTGTCTATTCCAAATATTAATCTAGTAAATAAGAACCAAAAGAACTGTGGATGCTGCAAATCAGGAGCAAAAACAAAGTTGCTGGAAAAGCTCAGCAGGTCTGGCAGCATCTGTGGAGGAGAAAACAGAGTTAATGTTTCAGGTCCAGTGACCCTTCCTCAGAACAGTAATCTAAGCAAACCTCTTCTGAACCATTTCATTGCATTTACGATCTTGTTTACATAAAGTGACTACCACTGTACACAGTAGTCCAGATGCAGTCTCACCAACGCTGAAGTATGTTACCAAAACATAAGCTGACCTTGTGTTAAATTCACTTTTCAATAAATGATAACATTCTGAACCTTTCCTGAATATTTCTCAAACCTGCCTATCAACCATTTAAGATTCATGCACTAGGACATCCAGATCCCTCTACATTTCAGAGGACTGCAATCAACATTAGACAAAAATGCTTCTTTTTCACTCTTCGTGCCAAAATGGACAATTTCACATTTGCCCACATTTGTCAGATCTTTTCCTTCACACTCAACCAATCTATATCACTTGCTAGCCTCGAGACCTCTTTGCAACTTACTTTCCAACTCACTTTTATGTCCTCTGCAAATTTGGCAGCCATACCTTTAACCATACCTTTAAACACTCCTTTCATCCAAGGCATTTACGCAAATTATACGTAAGAGACAAGGTGCACAAAGAGTGAGATCAACATGAAATTTAAAAGTTGAGAGGTCCATTTGTAAGTTTACCAACAGCAGGGAAGAAGCGGCTCTTGAATCTGTTGGTACGTTTGTTTAAGCTTTTGTATCTTTTGCCCCCAGCAGAAGGGGTTAGAAGAGATTATAACTGGGATGGGAGGAGTCTTTGATTATGTTATACAACTGTAGGGACTTACAGCACAGAAATAGGACCTTTGGCCCAACTGACCCATGCCACCCAGTTTTTCACAATTAAACTAGTCCCATTTGCCTGTGTTCGGTCCATATCCCACCATACCTATTCCATTGGTGTAACTGCCCAAATGTTTTTTTAAATGACAAAATTGTACTCACCTCCACCACTACCTCTGGCAGCCTTTTCCAGGCACTCACCACCTGTGTGAAAAATACTGCACCTCCGGACACTTTTGTATCTCTCCCCTCTCACCTAAAACCTGTGTACTCTAGTGTTAGACTCTTCTACCCTGGGGAAAAGCTGCTGGCTATCTACCTTACCAATGTCTCTCACGATTTTATAGACCTTGATAAGGTCACACCTCAGTCTCCTACGCTCCAGAGAAAAAAGTCCCAGACTCTCTTTATCACAGAGCAGTGGTTTGGAAGAAACTCAGTAATTTGAGCTGCCATTTTAAGTTTGTTCAACACTGCAGCAGTTCTAGCACCCTTTGATCTTTCGCTAATAAATTTTGTGCCCGATGCCACCTGAAGGAGAAGTGAGACTACAAAAGCCTGTGTCTTCAAATAAACCTCTTTTAGATTAGATTAGATTCCCTACAGTGTGGAAACAGGCCCTTCGGCCCAACAAGTCCACACTGCCCCTTGAAGCATCCCACCCAGACCCATTTATCTATAATCCACACACCCCTGAACACTATGGGCAATTTAGCATGGCTGATCCACCTAGCCTGCACATCTTTGGACTGTGGGAGGAAACCGGAGCACCTGGAGGAAACCCATACAGATACGGGGAGAATGTGCAAACTCCGCACAGACAGTCGCCCGAGGCTGGAATCAAACCCGGGTCCCTGGCGCTGAGAGGCTGCAGTGCTAACCACTGAGCCACCGTGCCGCCCATGCCTGTTGGACTATAACCTGGGGTTGTGTGATTTTTGACCCTGTTTACCCCAGGCCAACACCAGCAGTTCCACATTATAACTCAAACCTCCCAGTCCAAGTAGCCTCCTTGTAAATCTTTTCTGCACTCTTTCTTGGCTGCCTTGCTGAGGCAGTGAGAAGTATAGATGGAGTCAACGGATGCAGGTTGGCTTGTGTGATGGACTGGGTTGTGTTCACAACTCTGTAGGTTCTTATGGTGCTGTGTGGAGCAATTGCCATACCAAGCCATGATGCATCCAGACAGAATGCTTTCTGTGACAGTGGGAACTGCCGATGCAGGAGAACTTGAGAAAATAAAATGTAGATCTGGATGAACACAGCAGGCCAAGCAGCATCAGAGGATATATTGGATTTATAATACTTGGTGGAGTCTTTATGAATATGCTGAATTTCCTTAGCTTCCTGAGGAAGTAAAAGCATTGTTATGCTTTCTTGGCCATAGCATAAATGAGGGTGGACCAGGACAGATTGATCATCACTCCCAGAAACTCACTATCTTCACCTCAGCACCATCGATATAGACAGAGGAATACCCTCCACCATTGATAAAGTGGTTTAAAGAAGTGAAGAAACACTTGTGTTTATATACAGCCTTCTATAATTCATGGAGTGTAGGAAACATGGCAGCCAATTTGCACAAAGCAAGCTCCCAAAAACATAACTGAATAATGAGATTTTGTTATGTTGATTGAGAGACAAATGGCTGCCAAGACACCGGAGAATGCAATTCTCTTCTTCGGAAACAGTGTCATTTGATCTTTAATGCCCATCCGAGGGGGCAAATGGAGCATTCCAATAACGTCTCACCTGAAAGATAGGCCCCCCAACAGTGTTTTTATTCTAAGTTTCAGTGTTAAGGCAGCTATGTCTTAGATCAATAGACTTGATTTGATTTGCCGTAGTTACGTGTCCCTAAGTACAGTGAAATGCTTTGTTTGTGAGCAGTACAGGTAGATCGTTGCAAGCAAGGACAAACAGATCATAGGGTACTTACTTAGAAAGGGAGCATTCAGGTTACACTGCACAGGAGGTGTGCAAAACAAGATCAACATTATTTGAAAAGAAGAACCAAAAGAACTGCAGATGCTGTAAATCAGGAACAAAAAAAAAGTTGCTGGAAAAGCTCAGGTCTGGCAGCACCTGTGGAAGGGAAAACAGAGTTAACGTTTCGAGTCCAGTGACCCTTCCTCAGAACTCAGAACATTATTTGAAGTTAGAGAGTCCTTTGATCAGTCTAGTGGCGGCAGGGAAGAAACCGTTTTTGAACCTGGTGGTGTGTGTTCAAGCTTTTGTGTCTTCTGCCAGACAGAAAAGGTTGTGGGAAATCATTACTGGGTGGACGGGTCTTCGATGATGATTTGGAAAACAAAGATTCTATCATCTTTCATAGGGCCACTTGGGTAATAATCAGAGATAGTTTCCTTTTGTTAAACTCTATTACCATTACACTTGTGGTACTTAATGTGGCATTGCAAAGATTAAATGAAAAAAAAGCTTAGATATATCAACTGTAAGTCTCCATCAGTAATTTTTTTGTAGTCTGTGTATGATGTTTGAAACTTGTGTCATGATACCCAGTGTTTGACAAACAAAGCTTTGACCCAAAAAACACGTGCCCTTTAAACGCTACATCCTGCAAGGCACAGATCTGACATTTTATTTGCCAGAATTGGGAGCTCGGAGTCCCTCTGCTGATGAAGGTCGGGATCGGTTAAGAAAGCAGATGGTTTATCTTTAAGCCCAACCTCCGAGCGGTTGCCTGATTTCCCGGAATCGCTGGTTTGGACTGGAGGAGGAGAAATGGTTAGATTCAGAGCTGGATCATGGCTTCCTGCTGCTGGGAAGATCGAAGAACTCAAACTTTCACCGTCTCTGCTCTCCTAACCCCGCTCAGCTAAAAAAAACCCCGCCCAGGTACAGTAATGGAGCTTGAACAAAGCTAGACTCAGCCGATTTACAAAAGAAAATCAATAAGGGCGTGTGTTGCAATGAGCCTATCCCCAGATTGGCCTATAAATGGGGCCGGGCGAATCGAGCGCTGTTTGTGTGTTTTTTTAATGTGTATGTTCCCCTCCCAACCTTTACGCTTGCTGATCGATGTGTAATCATTCAAAGAAAAACAAAGAATCTGTTTGCTGCTCTGGCTAACGTGTGTGTCGGAGGAAGAGATGGAGAAAGGGACATTATTCGTTGCGCCGAACCGTGCGGTTTAAAAGCTGCCATTAAATCGGGTCCTGACTGAACTTCGATTTCCGGAGACAACTTTCCCTCCCCTCCCACATTGGTTTTAACCTGAGCCAGTGAATACGTTCGTTAACACACCCCCTGGAATTAATACATAAACACACGGGGCTAGTGTGCGCTGTAACGTACAGAATTGTAGTCTGCCTGTGATTGTGGGTGGGCTTGAATTCAGACTGACATGCAAACCGCTCTGTGTGCGCCAGCCCCTTTTTCTTCTCCATGTTAAATATCCTAATCAGTCGGGGCTGACTATTCATCCCACCCCCTCTCTCTTTCCCTCCTGCTCACCCCCTCCTTCCTCTTATTATTGGAGCCTGATGTTTGGGTTAGGTTTTCGTCACGTGAACACCTGCTGTTAGTAAAAAAGAGAGCCAGCACGATCTGATAGTTTGTAGATTCACAGGCAGCTTTGGAGTAAAGTCTGCAAATCGGAATTAAAATACATTTTCAGTGCTGCCTTTCGCTGGGGAAAAAGAAGCAAAAGCCTCAAATCCATGCTTCCAACTTTTACTCCGGAAGAGGCGAACATCGTGTAAAGAAGAAGAACAAAAACTGTAACAAATACCGGCAGGATTTCTCTCTCTCTCTCGTTGGCCCGGATATTTGCTGCACTGTTTTTATCTTTGGGATTTTTCAAGTCGAAGGACGTGGAGGAGAAGCACAATCGCAGTGTTTGCTCTGTTTACAGTGGGATTTGGTCACTGACTTAAAGGGGGTGGAAAAAACTTTTTACTGCAAATCTGGCTCGCATCCACTGGTGGAAAATTAAACTCAAACAATCCAGAATCTTTATGTTGCTCGTGAAATATATCCAGGGTCAGTATATCGACAGAAAGTTGTATTTCCTATTGAATTTTTAAAAATGCATTAAGAGCCCACTGTAAACCACAGAGACCTTGGGGTGTGTATCTCTTTCCCCCACCTGTCCTTGACTTTTTGCTTTTTTTTTAATATTTTCAGAAACCCTTAGAAAGTCCAAGAGCGTGAAGAGAGAAAACAACGGCAGCAAGCTCCCGGCTTGCTATGAGATCGTAACGCTTTCGCTTGGTAAGAAGATGGCTGCAGAGTTGTATCCCTCCAAACACAGCAGCAATAACAGTAGCAGCCTGCAGTCCAGCGAGAACAGCAACAGCAGCAGTACCAGCTGCCCGAGCAACAATCTCAGCGGCAGCAACTCCAAACGCAGCCTCCAGCTCCGCCAAGGCCAGGATCAAAATCTCAACAACAACCACATCCACAACAGTAACTGGCAATCCTTTTATCCTACCCTCCGCGAAAGGTAAGTGAGCGCTCACTACCGACCCGCCTCTCCCTGTACTCCTGTTTTCACATCTTGCAAATAAAACCACCGTTTAAAAAACCTAATGTTTTGCTCCCTCTCTTTTGCAGAAATGCGATGATGTACAATAACGAACTGATGGCCGATGTGCATTTTATCGTAGGTTCTCCGGGATCCACACAGAGAGTTCCAGCTCATAAGGTGTGTTGTCTTAATCACGGGGGCTGTTTGAAGTGCATTTTGTTGGAAACGAATGCATAAAACAGGAGCTGCAATCAGCGATCTTTTTTTAAGTGCAGTGTAGCTGAAAGTTGCGTGACAGGGAGCGATTGCTCTACTCACTTGCTTGGCAACTAATTAATGTTTTCTTTCTTTTAAAAAAAGCAGTTAAGCGCATTATAAATTACATGCAAGGAATGGGTTTTTTTTTTGCATGTAGGATCCTGCAGGGAAAGGCGTTCCTAATGAATGTGTGCACCGCGCTCCTAATCTTTTGTTTGTTTTGAACTTGTGTTATTCTCTTCCAGTACATTCTGGCAGTCGGCAGTTCCGTTTTCTATGCCATGTTTTATGGAGAACTCGCTGAGGATAAACCCGACATCCATATTCCAGATGTGGAACCCGCGGCTTTCCTAATTCTGCTAAAGTAAGAGACATATTGTGTGTATGGCTGGGAGAGAGCGCTGCGCGGGGGCCAAAAATAACTTTTTAAAGGATGCCATTTCATCACTAACTTGTTTAAAATCGGAGTTACTTTTTAAAAAGACGCTGCCTGCGACTATTTTGCTTTTAAGACCGAGAAATTTAAGCTGGCTTTAAATTTCTGTGTGCGTTACTAAATCGAAGTGAAGTTAATTGCTTAGGATTTTTTTTTGTCCTGCCTTAGATGTTCAAGTGGCGAGAATTTCAGTGAGTTTTTGTTCCCCTGTCTGTAGGTATTTGTACAGTGATGAGATTGACTTGGAAGCAGACACAGTGCTGGCTTCACTGTATGCTGCCAAGAAGTATATTGTCCCATATCTGGCAAAGGCTTGTGTTAACTTCCTGGAGACCAGCTTGGAGGCAAAGAATGCCTGTGTCCTTCTGTCCCAGAGTCGGCTCTTTGAGGAGCCTGAGCTGACTCAACGATGCTGGGAGGTGATCGATGCCCAGGCAGAGCTCGCCCTGAGGTCAGACGGCTTCTGTGAGATCGATCTGCAGACTTTGGAAATCATTCTGTCACGGGAGACACTCAACACCAAAGAGGTGGTGGTGTTTGAAGCCATTGTGAGCTGGGCAGAAGCAGAGTGCACAAGGCAAGGGCTCCCTCCCACTGCCCGGAACAAGAGGAGTGTGCTGGGCAAGGCTCTCTACATTGTTCGGATTCCCACCATGACACTGGAGGAGTTTGCCAATGGGGCTGCGCAGTGTGACCTGTTAACCCTGGAGCAGACCCACAACATATTCTTGTGGTACACGGCCCTGAAGAAGCCGCAGTTGGAATTCCCCACCACTAAGAGGAAAGGCCTAGCCTCCCAACGGTGCCACCGCTTCCAGTCATCAGCTTACCGCAGCAACCAGTGGAGGTACCGGGGCCGCTGTGACAGCATCCAATTTGCTGTGGACAAGCGCATCTTTATTGCTGGGCTAGGGCTGTACGGCTCAAGTTGTGGCAAGGCAGAATACAGTGTCAAGATTGAACTGAAGCGGCAGGGGGTGGTCCTAGCTCAAAACTTTACCAAGTTCATATCGGATGGCTCCAGCACCACTTTCTCTGTCTGGTTCGAGCACCCGGTGCAGGTGGAGCAGGACACTTTCTACACTGCCAGTGCCATCCTGGATGGTAATGAGCTTAGCTACTTTGGACAAGAGGGCATGACAGAAGTGCAGTGTGGGAAAGTGACATTTCAGTTCCAGTGTTCATCGGACAGCACTAACGGCACAGGGGTACAAGGCGGGCAGATTCCCGAACTTATTTTCTATGCATGAACAGAAAATGCTCAGACCTGCCTCCCCTGAAACTAAAACAAAAGATGTTTTGCATCCAACTGCTGCTAACAGAAGGGAGCACAGCAAGGATTCAGACTTCCTGCTGCTTCAACCGATTAATATATTAAACTCCACGCGTGGTCCTATTACATCAAGAGTCAGGCAGAGTCAAACCATCTTTAAACTTTGAAGGAATGTTTGATTGTAAATTAATTTTATTTATTTATAATGCCTAGGACGTTGTTATTTGACTTACTGAAGCTGCAAGGGGCAGTGTTCAGTAGTGCACTCCTTTTTGTACAAATGTGCTGTTTAAAGTGGCTTGAAGCTGACCAATGAATGACATGTTTTAACGCCTCCAGTGTACTTGCAAGTAATGAACTGTACAGTATAAAGATTTTTACATGGTTAGATTTTATCCTGAAGTTGTCTTTATTACAGTTTACCGAGATACAGGAACAGAAAAGATCACTGTGATCAAAACGATCACGTTCCAAACATTGGTGTAGGAGTTAATAGCTGTACAGATCTTTGCAAAAGTGCTGTCGGGTTATCACTCAGAAATGTTTTTACATTCTATGGGCTTGAGATCGGTATGATAGGTCGGTACAACATCGAGGGCCGAAGGGCCTGTACTGTTCTATGCTCTTCCTCTATTATACTTCAGTCTGAAAATAAAATTGCTGTAGTCCCTTTAGAGGGAATAGACTGGCGATTGAACCTGAGGGTCACAATTGAGAAGTCAGGACTTACATGCTAACCTCATTCAGTTTGGGTCTGAAATTTTCTGAAAATACTAGGTTAGGAGCTAAACAGTTCTCTAATTTGAGCAGGTATTAACATTTCCCTCCTTTCTTCCATCAATCGTACCAGCCTGTGTGCACGCATTCGGGCAGTGCAATGCCACACCAGCAGGTGAAAGGATAATGCCATGTTGTTGGAAGCAGTTAGTCTCCACTTGGTGATTATGTACACTGGATTGGTACTGGAGGCATATATCACTAGCTACTATCCCTGCTGCACCAATGCCTTTTCCTCTCAGTAGCCTGGCTTAAAGAATTGCTCCAATGCACTTTTTGGCATTTTTGAGGTAATATTTCTTGAAACTGTTCTTGTGTATATTGGGCAAAGAGAAACCTGAGTGAGGTTTAAAGTTTGTAGTAATCCAAAAAGCAGGACTAGCCAAAATGCCACATAATATTTTGGAACAATCCTCGAAAGTTTAGACAAAAGAGGTAGTTTAAGTGACTAGCTCCCCTCTCCCACAGCTGACACCTTCACCCTGGGCCCACAGTTGAAATGCAGCTTTGGGTTGATGCCATCTAATAACTGAGGCAGCCCATGTGACGGGAGCCCAGACCATAGCCATAGCCATTTGGCCCCACTAGCAGAATGATTGATTGTATAGTCAACATAAACTGGCAGTGTGGGAGGAAGTGAGACAACACTGGAGGGATGCTGTTCTGAAGTTAGGGCTGAACAGAGCAAGCAAGTGCAGTGGGAGCTTTACTGTGGGTCAGATATGGCATTTTTAGTGCACTGTTAACAGTAACTAGCAAAGTAAAACAGAAAAGTGTTCGACTCGCTGCTAATGATATGCTGCCCCTTCTTCAGTTAAAGTTTGTTTCTCAGGGCTTTTTAACCTATGACAGACAATGTCAATTTAAAATCTTATCTTTAAGTAGACTAAAGAACTGTAGAGAAGGGGCCTTCTGTAAAGGCTCCATTAGTATGAGTACCACCAGCAGGAGGAGGAGGAGCAATGAGTGAGCTTGAGCAGAAACACACTGCGACACCGGCAGCCATTTTATAAGTCACTTGAGCATCTGGACAAGGTGGAGGATCCCAGCAAGGGGATAGAAGAATAGTCCTGACTCCTGGAAGGGACTCTCCCCAGTAGCACTGCAGCTGCACCAAATGGTGATACAGCAGCAACCAAGGAGATCTACTCCATGGACAATGCTGGAGAGAAGAATCTCCATCTTGTCATGCCCAATCTGGTGACTTCAGCGTATGTGCGTATAGATGCTTCCTGCAGCCTGATGCAGAAGGCTGATGTTAAGACACATGCCTGTGCACATATGGGACACTATTCTGGCATTACAGTCGCTCATTCCGTAAAAGCCAGCAGTTTCCAGGCCTAAATCGCAGTTTGGAATTTACTTCTGGTCTGCTTGTCAAGTCCAGTTAGGGCAGAAAGAAGCAGACACAAGATTATACAAGCATGGAGCCCATGGAAGCAGCGCCTCCTCCTGATAGAGAGACCAGGTAACAGGTTATCAAACTGCTGCGATAGTGGGTAACAAACAAGGGAATTAAAGGTATTAAAATAAACAGACTGCAATCAACCATTTGGTGGTAGGAAAACAATGTTATGTATTAAATGGACAAAGAGAATAAATCACATTTTCACCTAATCATTAAGTCAAGGCCCAGATGTTCCTGGTTTTTTTATGTTAAATGTGAAACTACTGACAGATGTGTAGTACTTCCACTGAGCTGAACATTTGTATTGTTGAAAGGCATTATTGGTGTACAATACATCATTTATACGTGTGAGAAAAGCTTTTCATTACAATGCACAATTTACAAAGCTCCTCCAAAAGGACATGTGGCAAATCAAAACAACTTTTAGCACGTACACAGTTTTAACTAAAATACAGGATTACAAACTCTAAAGACCCCTCCCACAACATTTTTCAAATGAAAATAAAGGCTTCTAATAAATACACAATGATATCTTGCTTGAAAGAAAGCTTCAGTGATATTGGGAGCAATAAGAGAAATAGAGCAAGACCAATAGGCCGAGGGTGACTAACAAAAAGCTAGGGTGCTGATGGTGAATGAAGACATGGAGCACAGAGGCAGTAAAATACACAGAACAGGACACCGCGATACAGTGAGGAGAGCGGAGACAGACAGAAATACAGAGGAGAGACTTAGGAATAAGAATCACAAAAATTTATGACATGGGAATGTTAGCCAGCCTAATCCCAATTGGTAGCTCTTGTTAACATAACGTGGAGCTGGATGAACACAGCAAGCCAAGCAGCATCTTAGGAGCACAAAAGCTATTGTAGCTTTTGTGCACCTAAGATGCTGCTTGGCCTGCTGTGTTCATCCAGCTCCACACTTTGTTATCTTGGATTCTCCAGCATCTGCAGTTCCCATTATCTCTGATCACAATTGTAGCCCTTGTTGTAGTTTAATGACATTTCATGTGCATACCTAAATGTTTATAAATGTGTTAATTGGTTCTCGCTGTACCAACATTTTCAGTGATTTCGAGGCACTACCTTCAATCTAAGCAAAAAGAAAATTGTCTAAAAATTTCCCTCAATTCCCCTCTAATCTTTCAGCCAATAGCTTTATGTCCATGCTTCCTGGTTAGTGACCTGCAAGAGAAATTGGTCCTTCCTATCCACCTTGATGAGCGCCATAATTTTATGCATCTCAAAATCGTCCCTGAGCTTTCTGAATTGCAAAGAAAACCCAAGCCTAACTAATCTTTCCTCATGATTAAAATTCCCTATTCTGTCAACTTCAATTACATCATTTCTCTTAAGTGGTCACCAAAATTGTGTAGAGTCTTCCAGATGTGGCAAAAATAGTTCTTTGGACTGTTCTAACATTACCACAAAATTCAAAAAAGGGAATGGAGACAGACAGATCAAGAGGAAGACAGTCACTTAGTGCAAAGAGAGTGAGGCAAAACACACACGATAGGTGAAAAAGAGAAGTATGTGTGCATGCATGTACACACACACAGGTCCGACAAGATAAAAGAACACTGACGATTCTATAATAGTGAAAAGACAGACACAAGATGAATATTCCACTGATTACCTCATCAACTCCTACTGAAAATACATGGATGAGACTAGGTTTGTTTGTGTTACTCTCCTGCTTAAACAGTAACCCATTTAATGCAGGACTGTGGTCTCCTGACGTAAGTTCACAGCAGGAAAGATAATGGCAGCGTAAGAACTTAATTACCCTTTCTAAAAAAAGGGGCTGCCACAAATACACTTTGACCCATCATCTCCTCACATACCCGCAATACGCATGCAACATCATTTAAAAATCCAATATCAACAACACTACACTAACTATTACTGACAGTTAATGAAAGTTTCCTTTCAGAATCAGACTATTTATAAAATATTGTCTACATCCTTGCAGTCTCTCTCAGCCTCTCATTCTACCTTACTCTCTGTATGTATGTTTCTTTCTTTCTGAATCGGCGTCCAGGAATCTTTCTTTCTCTCTTGTTTTACACAATAAGGTAGCTTTCATCTGTCAAGTTTTGTGCAGCTGTTTTACTACAGAATCAGTGATACAAAGGTCTGAATTCTCTGTGTCCACATAATACACGATAGGACCAGCACTGTTCTTTTCAGGGGCCCGTGCAGAACAGCAAATGTGACCTAACTGAACAGTTTCCTTGTCTGGAGATTTAAATCACCAAAATAAAAAGACCTGTTTATTCCACCAGCCATCAGTAGTCACAGCCTTCAGTTTCCTTGTCAATCTCAAAAATCGACCAGTGAATTATTCTACCCCAAAAATTCAGTTTGCACTCACCTCAGTTCAAAGAAGTTACTATTTCCCAACATTGGATGAGTGCCAGGGTGAAATTTAATTATCACATCAGACACTCATCCCTACTTCTTGATTAGCTTTGTGGAAGATTGATTGTATTTTCCAAAAGGGTAAAGCATTTACAGTACACATTGAGGTTCTTGTCCTGTGACAAGCTCTGCTACTGGGCCCTGGGGGGTGGCAACAGCAAAGCTAATTAGGCAGCGACTCTTGGGAAAATACTTGTGTAGACGTGATCAAATTCAGTTGCATTAGAATTTCTCTGCCAGCAATCCTTCCCATCCCATGTCGAGTACAATAGCCCTTAATGTCACGCCAGCTCTCATAACCCCACACTGGTTTGTTCCAACATTTGGTTCTGGACAAGACTGAAAAATCATTATTGGTCATGATCACACATTGCTTTCCCTTGGAATCTGTTCTAACCGCTTCTGCAGTTACTATCTATGGTCAAACAATATCTCATACCCTCTACATCTACATATACCAGTTCTACCTGTCCTTCCCTACCTCAACTTATCTGCTGCTAAAACCAACATCCCTGACTTTACTCCAGACTCAACCATTCCTATGCTCTCCTTGATGACCTCTTAATATTCCCTCCAAAAATTTAACTAATCTAAAACTCTTCTGCATGAATCAAAACCCACGCAAATTCCTGTTAACTCACCATTTGTCTTTGTTGTGCCACACTGGCTCTCAATCTCTAATACTTCCTATTTCAAATTCTGATTCACCAAATTGCTCCATGGCTTCCGTCCTCCCCACCTCTGTAGCTGTTTCAGCTCAACAACCTGCAGAGTTCTTGGCATTCCTCCAACTTTTGCCCCACCATGGGCTGTTGAGCTTTTCAGCAATCTGGGTATTAAGTACTGGAACGCCCCACCATCACCTCCACCTCATTCTTGAGGATCCTTCCTGAAATGCATTTCTTCAATTGAGGTTGAGCTAACACCCTCAAATATTTTCATACTTGGGGCTGATATCTATGCGAGTACAATTTTATAAACTGCTTGGGATTTTTTGCAGTTCTGCTGTGGAAAGTCAACACCTAGAGTTAAGGTACTACAAGTTCTGTAGAACTTCTACCTAACATTGCACTGATGACATCTTGATTTGTATGGTTTAATAACAAAGTTGAGCATATGACATATTTTGGGAAAAAAAAGGTATGGTTGTTGAATTCTGAATCTGAAGAAATCAAATGCAGGGTCACAGTTGGAATAGCAAGCTAGTCATTTATGAATGCCCACAGACACTAAAGATTGCCACAACCAAAGTCACACTGCAACCTGTGAAGCACAAAGCATGGCTAACCTTGTTCAACCTTTATGTCACTTACAGCTTACCACTGGTGTGCAACTAACATCTGACTTCACCTTTTCCCCCTTGAAGGATATTCAGCCACAGAAAGCATCACTCAAATCTACAAGAGGTGTGGAGCAGTTGCATTACTGAATTAGTAATTCAGAGACAAATTCACTGTGGCAGCTGGAAAATTTAAATATCATTAATTAAATTAAAGCTGCAATTCTAAAAATGCTCTCAGTTAATTATGGTGATCAGAAAACTACCAAATTGTTAAAAGCCAGAGGTACCTACCTACCAACCTCATCCCGCCTCCTTGACCTGTCCATCCTCCTCTGACTGACCTATCCCCTCCCCACCTATACTCTCCTCTCTACCTATCTTCTCCTCTATCCATCTTCGGTCTGCCTCCCCCTCTCTCCCTATTTACTTCAGAACCCTCTCCTCATCCCCCTTTTCTAATGAAGGGTCTAGGCCCGAAACGTCAGCTTTTGTGCTCCTGAGATGCTGCTTGGCCTGCTGTGTTCATCCAGCCTCACACTTTGTTATCTTGTTAAAAGCCATCTGGTTTACTCATAACTTCAGAAAGGCAATCAGCCGTCCTTCCATGGCCTGGCCCACACAAGATTCCAGATCCACAGACATGTAGTTGACTCAATGTCATTCTGAAATAACCTAGGAATCATTTTGCACATAGCACCGGCACAATTCAAGATAGGTAATAAATACTGACCTTCTCACACATTCTGTGAATGAATAATTAAAATAAACTTGTTTTCAGTGTAAATTACTCAATAGCATTTCGAAGCAGGGCAATTTCCTCCTCAATCTCAAGGCCACTTGCTGCAAGCCTATAATCACTAAATCAGGATTAACCTAGTCCAGTGGCACTTTATTACTTAACAAACCCAACATCAGGAGATTGCTTTTGTTCTAGCCAGGACTCAGAGTAGATTCCTTGCCTCTGCCTGCCTATTTGCATTCAGTACCGGGGGAAAGCTGCACTGTCACAGACAGCATCTTTCACATCAGACATGAAACATAGAACATAGAACAGTACAGCACAGAACAGGCCCTTCAGCCCACAATGTTGTGCCGACCATTGATCCTCATGTATGCACCCTCAAATTTCTGTGACCATATACATGTCCAGCAGTCTCTTAAATGACCCCAATGACCTTGCTTCCACAACTGCTGCTGGCAACGCATTCCATGCTCTCACAACTCTCTGCGTAAAGAACCTGCCTCTGACATCCCCTCTATACTTTCCACCAACCAGCTTAAAACTATGACCCCTCGTGTTAGCCTTTTCTGCCCTGGGAAATAGTCTCTGGCTATCAACTCTATCTATGCCTCTCATTATCTTGTATACCTCAATTAGGTCCCCTCTCCTCCTCCTTTTCTCCAATGAAAAGAGACCGAGCTCAGTCAACCTCTCTTCATAAACGGCACTCCATTCAAGAGAGCATAAAAGATTCTCCAGCGTTATTTCAAAGAACAGCAGGGGTGTTGATCTGATATTTATCTCAATCAATATCACAAAAACACATTATCTGGTCATTCTCACGTTGCTGTTTGAGAGAGCCTGCAGTCAAATTGGCTGCCACATTCCTTACACTGCCGGAGTGTCCGTATTTCAAAACTACCTCACAAATAGTAAAGCACCCTGGGATTCAAAGATCATGAAAGTCACATTAAAATTCAAATCCTTTCTTTTCAATGACCTGCAAGGTCGAAATCGTCAATTAGCATTCTATCTCTACAAATATATCTGATCTTTCATGTGTTTCAAAGACCGACACAATTTGTTGATGTTTGGATCTTCACATGTGGTCACTGTTCAGCAGAAAGCACCAGAGAACAAAACCCTTCTCCCACTACTATCTGCAGCATTCTTTCCACTGCCTCTTGCGAAGATAAGCTAACTTGGAACCAACTGGGGATTGAATCTTCCTGATTTGTATGGCACACAAGAAACAGGAATTGACCACATGACTCTCGGAGCTTGCTGCATCATTCAACACAATATTGCTTGAACTTCACTCCACTGGCAACTTCCCATGTCTCATGATTTGCCAACACCCCAAGAAAATTTGCTTATCTTGGGTCAGGAACAGTGAATTGAATTGAATGATTTATTGTCACTTGCATTACAGTGAATAATACAGTAAAATACAGTGAAAAGCTTCAACTGTCACCACAATCTGGCACCATTTTGAATAGTTTAAGAACAAAGAGTAATATGTTGTAATGGAAAGAAAGTTCACCTTTATACTACAGCAGATTTTTAAAAAAACTAACACAGGCTCTGTTTGCTGCTAAAGACTAAAAACAAACATTGGTGTACTCATTAATTACAGTGCATGAAAGGAATTATTGCTTACAGACCTATTGCTGGAGCATTTATACAAAGCTCTCTGGCCAGGAGAAGAAAAGTCTTTCCCAACACGTAGACATTCACCTGCAAGAAAGTTTAAGAATATTTAATTACAATAAACTTAAACCTTTAAACTATACTTTCTCTGACCTCCTCACTTGGAAAAATGGCTCCACTGTTTTTACTGTTTCAATAAACTGCTGCCACAAAAGAGTAACATGGAGACAAATGGCTATCTCTGCAGGAGTCCCTGGCCTTACATGATGCATGCCTGCAGTAAAGCACATACTATATCCACCATCCACAGCAAACCTGTCCCCCATCACCGCCACCCCCAAAACAACTTTTCTGAACAAGTGTCCAGGCCCTAAATGTCAGCTTTCCTGCTCAGCCTGCTGTGTTTATCCAGCTCCACACCTTGGTATCTCAGGTCCTTAGCTTACTGGCTGCTATTCCACTAGCATTTGGAGTAAAGCAGATCTAAGGGAGACTTGATAGGGGCATATAATATTATGACATATTTAGATAAGGTTAAAAAAAGCTAGTTGCTGCCATGAGGTGAAAATCAAAGATCAGCTTAGTTTTAGTGCATCAAGTGGCAATGACTTCGAACTGGCTGCTGTCAAAGTAAAATGAACTATTTCAAAGGCATGGTCACCCATGGGGCCAAGGGCAGAACTCGGGGAAGGGGTTCAGGTAGCTAGTACATTGAAAGCTGTGCCACAGGTAGACAGGGTGGTAAAGAAGGCATTTGGCATACTGCCTTCATCAATCAGACTACGGAGTACAGGAACAGGGATTGTACAGGATATCAGTGAGGCCAATTTTGGAGTACTGTGTGCAGTTCTGGTCAGAGTAATACAGCTGTGCAGCATGGAAACAGACCCTTCAATCCAACCCTTCCATGCTGACAGATATCCGAAATCAATCTAGTCCTACTTGCCAGCCTTTGGCCCATATCCCTCTAAACCCTTCCTATTCATAAACCCACCCAGAAGCCTTTTAAATGCTGTAATTGTACCAGCTTTCACCACTTCCTCTGGCAGCTCATTCCATACACTCATCGTTTTAAATCTCTCCCTCCAGGGAGTGGAGGATTTGAGTTATAAGGAGAGGCTGGACAGGCTGAGGCTCTTTCCCTGGAGCATAGGAGATTGACAGAGATGGCCTTACAGATGTTCATAAAAGTCATGAGGGGCATTGATAAGGGCAAGGGATTGCAAAACATTAGGGCAGAACTTTAGGGGGAGAGGAGGAAGATTTAAGAGACCCGAGAGGCAACTTTATTTTCCACTCAGAGGGTGGTTCATGTGTGGAATGAACTGCAGGTACAGTTACAACATCTAAAAGACATTTGGACAGGTATATTAAAGGGATGTGGGCCAAATGCAGGCAAACACGACTAGTTTTGTTTGGAAAACCTAGTCAATATGGACAAGTTCGACCAAAGGGTCGGTTTCTATGCTGTATGACTATAAATGGAACTAGTTTCTCTTCAACTCCATTCACTGTAAGGGATATCTCTATAAACATCAGCCTGGGAATTGAAACTGTGGTCTCTTCCCCATTATGCATTTGCCACACTCAAACACCTTCACCAGTCCAACAGTGTCCACCCGTCCCATCCCCAAGAAACCATGGTAGACTCTCTTACCCTTGAAAAATCCTCGTTGGGTTGCTTTTGCAATCTGTTACCTTAGAAACAGCCAGGGTAGCTTTGGCACCTAGCCATCAAATGTAACACAGCAAGGATGTGAAATGGAGTGGAAAATAAAATGACAACAATCTACGACAGCAGCATTACTACACTGTTCAGTGCCTCGGCTCATCATTTTAGTTGCACTGTACAAGACATCTCTGTCACAGAATAGTCTTGTCAGGAACATCAGGGGGAAACTATTCTTTGACCAGTTCAATAGCCAAAAAGTGTTAGTTAAAACATTGTATAAAGATTCTATTTTTAAACAGTCAAGGACATAAAATAAATAATCAAGCTGTTGAATATTTAACAAGAAAATGGTGGGGCCACTGATAGGGTTATTTGGTGCAATCCTGCTTGATTCAGGAATGATAGAAAAACCACACAGACATAGAGACAGAGACCTCCAAAAAAAAAGACCCTTCTGCCCACTGCATCCACGCCAATCAGAAACAATCCTTAACGATTCGAATCCCGGTTCCTTGCATTTGGCCCATTGCCTTGTACGCCTTGACATCGCAAGTTAGATCTAAACATTTCTTCCATGTCATGAGGGATTCTGCCTCTCCCACCCTTACAGGCAGTGAGTTTCAGATTCCCACTATCCTTTGGGTGACATAGGTTTTCCTCACAAATCTGCCATTATTTTAAATCTATGCCCCCGGGTTACTGATTCCTCCATCAAGGAGGGATGTTTCTTCCTCTCTACGCCCCTCATGATGTTATACATCTCAACCCTCATTCTCCTCTGCTCAAAGGAAAACAACTCCGGTTTGTTCAATCTCTTCATAACAACGTCTCCAGTTCAGACCACATCCTAACAAATCCCTTCCAATGCGATCACTTCTCTCCTATAATGTGGATTCCAGAACACAATACTCTAGCTGTGGTCAAGTCAAGTTTTCTACAGTTCCAGCATCACCTCCTTGCCCTGAAGCTCAATGCCTCATCTAATAAAGGCAAGTACCCCATACGGCTTCTTAACCACTTTATCCACCTATCCTAAAACCTGAGGGACTGGTTGACATGCACCAAGATCCCTCTAATCCTCGATCTTTCCACCATCCTACTGTTTATCATCTATTCCCTTGCCTTGCTATCCTGTCCAATTGCATCACCTCACACTTGTCCAGATTGAATTCCTTTTTAGACTCCATTTTCTCCCACTTGGTCCAGGAACTCCCTACCTATGTCCATGACACCACCCACGCCCTCCACCTCCTCCAGAACTTCCAATTCCCCGGTCCCCAACACCTCATTTTCACCACGGACGTCCAGTCCCTGTACACCTGCATTTGCCATGCAGACAGCCTAAAGGCCCTCTGCTTCTTCCTGTCCCGCAGGCCCGACCAATCCCCCTCCATCAGCACCCTCATCCGCCTAGCCGAACTTGTCGTCACCCTCAACAACGCTTTCGATTCCTCCCACTTCCTACGGACTAAGGGGGTGGCCATGGGTACCCGCATGGGCCCAAGCTATGCCTGCCTCTTTGTACTAGTTACTGCCTATCAATTTGAAGGGTCTAGGGCTGAAACATTAGCTTTTCTGCTCCTCTGATGTGGCTTGGCCTGATGTATTCATCCAGCTCTACAGCTTGTTATCTCATTAATTCCTACTGTTTGTTTCCTCTCGGCCAACCAGATTCCTATCCATCTCAATACACTTCGCCCTAAGCCCATGCACTCTAAACTTGCACAGTAATCTCTTTGGTGGGACTTTGTCAAACACTTTCTGAAAGTCCAGATATACCATATCAACTGGCTCCCCCTTGTCAACTGCCTTCTTGTTTTTGTTTCCTAATCAACGCTACTCGCTACTCATCACAGAATTCTAACAGATTTGTCAAGCACAATTTCCCTTTCAAAAATCCATGCAGACTCTGTTTGGTCCTGCCACTGCTTTCTAAATGCTGTGCTATAAAATCTTTGACAACGGATTCGAGAATTTTCCCCACATCTGATGTTAGGCTCACCGGTCTATAATTCCCTGTTTTTCCTCTACCTCCGTATTTGGATATTGGAGTGACATTGGCCACTCTCCAATCTGCAGAGACTGTTCCAGAGTCTGTAGAATCCTGGAAGATGACCACCAATGCATCCACTAGTTCTAGGACTACTTCCTTAAGTACTCTGGGATGTACAGTATCAGGCCCTAGGGATTTATCTGCCTTCAATCTCAACAATTTTCTAGCACCATTTCTCTACTACTATTGATCACCCTCAGAGCTTCCCTCTCACTAAATCTTGTAGACTCCAACACTTCTGGAATCTGATTTATATCCTCTTTTGTGAGCTCAGAACCAAAGTATGTATTCAGTTCCTCAGCCATTTCTTTCTCCCCTATTATACATTCCCCCGTTTCTGTCTGTGGGGGATCTACATTTGGCTTTACCAACCTCCTCCTCTTCATGTCCCTATGGAAGCTCTTAGCGTCAGCCTTTATGTTCACTGCAAGATTACTTTCATACTGTATTTTCCCCTTCTTAATCAATCCCTTGCTCCTTCTTTGCTGAATTCCTCAGACGTATTATTTTTCCTGACCGATCTGTACGCTTCTCTCTTGGATCAGATACTGTCTCTAATTTTAAGCCATGGTTTGGCCCTCTTACCCGTTTTGCTTTTTGCCATAGACAGGAATAAACAGTTGTTGCAGTCTCCCCCCCCGCGTTTCTTGAATGTTGCCATTGCCTATCCACTTCCATCCCTTTAAGTAACTCTCCCCAATCTATTGAGGACAAACTCTCACATCATATCTTCGTAGCTTCCTTTATTAAGATTCAGCACCCTAGTCTCCAAATCAACAACCTCATTCTCCATCTTGATGAAAAAAAATTCTATCATCATGTTGTCGTCGCTCATCACCAAGGGGTCTCGGACAGCTCGATTGATAATGATTCCCTTCTCATTACACAGTACCCAGTTCAAGATGGACTGCTCTCTCGTTGGCTCCTCCACATACTGGTCAAGCAAGCCATCCTGTGTACACTCCAGGAATTCCTCCTGTACGGCACTGTGGCTAATTTGATTTGCCCAATCAATGTTCAGATTAAAATCATGCATGATCACTGATATTCCCTTACCACATGTAATTTCCTGTTTAATGCCATTCTCTATTTAGGTTGGCGGTCTATATATTATATCTACTAATTTTTATGCGCCTTGGTATTTCTCAACTCTACCCATACAGACTCCACATTATCAGAGCTAATTGACTCTCTCCATAAGACCATAAGACATAGGAGTGGAAGTAAGGCCATTCAGTCCATCAAGTCCACTCCGCCATTTAAATCATGGCTGATGGGCATTTCAACTCCACTTCCCTGACTCTGCCTTGAAGGCATCCAACGTCCCGGCCTCCACCGCACTCTGCGGCAATGAATTCCAAAAGCCCACCACTCTCTGGCTGAAGAAATGTCATCTCATTTCAGTTTTACATTTACCCCCTCTAATTTTAAGGCTGTGCCCATGGGTCCTAGTCTCCCCGCCTAATGGAAACAACTTCCCAACATCCACCCCTTCTAAACCATACCATGCATTATCTCACTATTGGGGTATATAGGGACAGCCAGCAAATGCACAAGAAGGGAGAACAATTGTGCTGGTATGGGCCAAGCAAGCAAGTCACTCAAAGCAAGCAGCTGGAAAGACAAAAATAAACGAAGCACCAGCTGCGTTTGGGTAGATGCTACCAATGTCGCTTGGCCAGGTTAAAATGCAAACAAACGGCAATCTAATTTAGTCCTCAACAGCTGTTGCTGAGGCAAATCAATCAGCTAAAATGGGACTTAAACAGGCTCTAAAGTGTAAATCCTCATGTTGGAATATAAATTGCAGCCTTACTGAAAGTGCTCAACTCAAGTTTTTTTTGGTGGTGTTTCAGTGTCACATGCTAGTAAAGTCACCTAGCAACCCAAGCATCCACTCCCTCAAATTCTGGCAGACAGCACGAAATATAAGATGTACTACAGCAACATACTAAAGCGTATTCACCACTTTACAGACTTTGGTTATAAAGATCACAGGTTAAGGCCAGCACAGAAACAGCATAACCCACAAGTCACACCCTGCCCTGGCTCGTAAATCGATCATCATTTCAAAATCTTCATCAAGTCACTATCTGGAACACCCTAACAGCAACATAGGTAAATGTGGGCCACAAGGACTGTAGCAGCTCACCAACCTCTCAAGGGTATTTAGGGACAGCCAGCAAATGCTATCCTGGTCAACAATTCCCTTATCCACGCCATCTTTTTCAAAAAAAGCCCTCAAGTACCATTGGCGAGAAAACATTCTTCAAAGACAATTTGACACAAACTGGCATTTCACAGGTAAATAACACAAAAACAAGGTAGGTCTTATTTATGGTTTGAGAGAACAGCCTTCTGAGCCCCTCATCAAGGCTAATTATTACATGAAAAACTACCCTATCTGAGGACAGTGACACCCAAATCTCACTGATCAACATTTAGCTGGCATCATCTTCCTCTACAGTGCCATCAAACATAAATAGGAGAGCACAACCAAGGGAAAAGGGATTTCTCCAGGTTTTATACATACATTTCACAGCCTTCCATCCTCAGCAGTTGAGTTCAATGGCTTCAGACCATAACCCTGCTGCTACTCTTACTCTTACAATGCTGCCATTGTACATCATACTAGTCTACCTTGTGCCATTCTCACGTATCCATTGTAGCATTAATGAACAAGATGTTTTTCTTTAATTTAAATTCCACCATCTGCCATGGTGGGATTCAAACCTGGGTCCTGAGAACATTTTCAGATTAAAAGTTCAATGATAATACCACGAGGCCATCACCTCGCCCGAGGTTGGGACTCGAGTCACTCGAGTTTAGAAGAATAAAAGATTATCTCATTGAAGTATACAGGGTAAATGCTGAGAGGATCCCTGCCCCTCATGGGAGAGTCTGGGACCAGACAGCAGAGTCTCAGAATTAAGGGATGCCAATTAAAGACTAAGATGAGGAGGACTTTCTTCCTCTCAGAGGGTTGCTTGTCTTCAGAGCCCCTTGTTACAGAGAGCTATGAGGGCAGAGTCCTTGTGTATCTTTATGGGAAAAGGGTAGGAAAGTGGATGTGAGAAATGCCAGATCAGTCATGATGCTACGCCTGTTCTTTTGGTCTTAAGGCTTGGTTCTGGATCTACTGTTATTTGTCATTCATATCAACGGTTTAGATGGGAATACAGTTAATACGTATGCAGATGATGCCAAAATTATTGGTACAGCGGACTAAAAAGGTTATCTTGAGTACAATGAGATCTTGATCAGACATGCAAATGGACCTAGAAGTGGCATGAGTTTAGTTTAGATGCACGTGTTGGATTTTGATATGGCAAACCAAGGCGAGACTTGCATAGTTATTAGTAGGGCCCTGGAGTGGTATCTAGGGGTGCAGGCTCATATTCCTTGAAAGTAGCATCTCAGGTAAACATGGTAGTGAAGGTGGTGTTTGGTACGTTTGCCTTCATTGGTCAGAACACTGAGTATAGGAACTAGACGTCGTGTTGTAGCTGTACAAGACACTGACACAGAACAGGGAACAGTACAGCACAGTACATATCCTTCAGCCCATGATGCTGTGCCAAACATTTACCCTAAATCTAAGGTCTATCTAACCTCTACTTCTATCTAATACTACCATCCATACGCCTATCTAACAGCCGTTTAAATGCCCCTAATGAGGCCGACTCCACTACCCTCTCCGACAATGCATTCCACACCCCTACCACTCTCTGAGTAAAGAACCTATCTCTGATGTCTCCCTTATATCTACTGCCACTCGCTTTAAAACTATGCCCCCTTGTAATAGCTACCTCCATCCTAGGAAAAAGTATCTGGCTGTCCACCCTAGCTATACTTCTGATCATTTGGTATACCTCTATCAAGTCACCTCTCGTCCTTCGTCGTTCTCTCAACCTTTCCTCCTAAGACCTTCCCTCCATTCCAGGCAACATCCTGAAAAATCTCATCTGCACCTTTTCCAATGCTTCTATATCTTTCCTGTAATGAGGCAACCAGAACTGGACACAATACTCCAGATGTGGCCGAACCAGGCTTTTGTACAGCTGGAGCATAACTTCACGGCTCTTGAACTCAATCCCTCTATTAATGAAAGCTAACACGCCATACACCTTCTTAACAACTCTATCCACCTGGGTGGCAGCTTTCAGAGAACTGTGGACATGAACCCCAAGATCCTTCAGCTCCTCCACGCTGCCATAAATCTTTCCGTTAACCCTATATTCTGCTTTCAAGTTTGTCCTTCCAAAATGAATCTCTTCACAATTTTCAGGGCTAATTTCCATCTGCCAATTCTCAGACCTGCTCTGCATCCTATCAATGTCCCTTTGTAACCTAGAACAGCCCTCCACACTGTACAAAATGCGACCCACCTTTGTGTCGTCTGCGAACTTACTCATCCACCCTTCCAATCCTACATCCAAATCATTTACAAAAATCACAAATAGAAGAGGGCCCAGAATAGATCCGTGTGGTACACCACTCGTAACTGAGCACCATGATGAATATTTTTCATCCACTACCAGCTATTGTCTTCGAAGGGTCAGCCAATTCTGAATCCAATCTGCCACATTTCCCCGTAACCCATGCCTCCTTACTTTCTGCATGAGCCTACTATGAGGAAGGATGTTGTTAAAGGGTTCAGAAAAGACTTACAAGGAAGTTGCAGGGACCAGAAGGTTTGAGTTATAGTGAAGGGCTGGGACAATTTTCTCTGGAGTGTCGGAGGCTGAAAGGTGACCTTACAGAGATTTATAAAATCATGAGGAGCACGGAAAAGGTGAATAGCCAATGACTTTTCCCCATGGTATGGCAGCCCAAAACTAGAGGGCATAGGATTTAAGGTGAGACAGGAAGATTGTTCAGTGACCCAAAGAGCAACTTTTTCACACAAAGAGTGGTAACATGTATGGAATGAGCTGCCAGAGGAAGTGGTAGAGGGTACAATTACAACATTTAAAAGACTTTTGGATAGGTAGATGAATAGGAACAATTTAGAGGGATATGGTCCAAACACAGGCAAATGGGATTGATTCAGTTCAAGATAACTGGTTGGCATGGACGAGTTAGACTGAAGCATCTGTTTCCATGTTGTGTGACTCTATGGTAAACACGAAAAGAAATTCACTTTGCACCATTATCACTTGGTTTATTTAATCACTTAGGCCTGCCACCCCATCACCCTTTGTTCTTCTGTTGCCATATTTGTACTTGCATAAAACCTGTTACATTTCTAATTGCTTTCAGTTCTGAGGAAAGGGCATCAATGCAAAACATTAACGCAAAGCTTTTCTCACACCACAGATGCTGCTGAGTGCTTCCATTATTTTTGGGTTTAGTCATACTGCCTCATTTTCTTCCCTGTCATCTGACTCTCAAACACTGGTCCATACTAAGGAAATTTAAACAATGCTCAGCAGCTGCCCTTGGCCACTGGGTGGTGGCATCCGGAGAATTATGTTGGAAGTATCTGTTCTGCCTGTGGTCCTCATACCTCTAAATTTTTTTTTATTAGGAATCCAATTTGCCTTTAAACGATGTGGCATGGTGGCTCAGTGAGCAGCACAGTGCCAGGGACCAGGTACGATTCTGGCTCTGTGGAGTTTGCATGTTCTGCCCATGTCTATGCAGGTTTCCTCCAGGTGCTCCAGTTTCTTTCCAAAGATGTGCAAGTTAGGTGGATTGGCCTTGGACAATGCAGGATTTTGAGGATGGAATAAGGGACTGGGTCTGGGCAGGATGCTCTTTGGAAAGTCAGTACAGACCTGATGGGCTGAATGGCCTCTTTCCACACTGTATGAACATTGGAACAGGTGAAGGTTATTCAGTCCATCAAAGTCAGCTGCGCCATGTCTGATCAGCTTGATTTCCTCATCCATAGTAGTTCAGACATCAGAGAAGCAGACAGCACAGAAAAAAAAACTTTTCAACCCATCATGCCCACATCAGTCAAAAACAACTATTTTAATCCTATTTTCCAACACTTGGTTCATAGCCTTGTCTGTCTTGGCAGTTCAGAGGAAGTTTACTAGGTTAATTCCAAAAATGGAAGGCTTGTTTTACGAGGAGAGATTGGGCAGTTTAGGCCAATACTTGCTCGATTTTAGTAGGATGACAGGAGATCTAATCAATGTTTACAAGTTGTAAAAGTAGATTAAGAATGTGAATGTAGAGTGGACTTTCCCTTGAGGCAATCTGGATTGAGAGGTCAAAGTTTTTGGATAAGGGGTAGCAGATTTAAAATAGAGATAAGAAACTACTTCTCTCAAAGGGTTGTGAATCTGTGGAATTCACTCCTCCAGAGTGCCAGGACACTAAATAAATTTAAGCACTGGTTATGGAGAGTAGGAAGGAATGTGGAGTTGAGGCCAAGATGAGATAAGCCATGATTGTATCAAATGGAGGAGTCATCTTGAGGGGGTGAATTGCCTATTCCTGCTCTGAGTTCTTATATTACATTATGACACACATCTGGGCAAGGCGAGACTTGAACCCAGACTTTTCGGCCCAGAGGTAGCAATACCACCACTGCACCAAAAGACCCTTCACATCTTTGCCCAATAAAATTCCAGCAATCCAGTTATGAAACACTCAAGTGATCCCTCTTCCCTCATATCTTAACAGCTTTCTGGGGAAGTGTGTTCCAAATTTTCACAACTGTATGAAGTGACGCCCAACCTGACTGAATAGCCTAGCTGTAATTTTAAGAATATTCCCCAATGTTCTGGACTCCCCAGACAAATGTATTCTCCCGACTGACATGATCAACTCTTTTGATCACCTCATGATCGTTATGAAAAACATAAATCCTGTCTAGATAATAACTGGTCCTAATAATTTAACCCTTTTTGTTTAATTGCATACCTTACTGAATTGCAGTAAGATGACAGGGAAATTGTAGCTAATACAACCTAACTAGGTATCAATCAGGATGTTATTTTGTACTTTTAACCCATGGGTCA
The DNA here is from genome assembly GCF_030684315.1 of Stegostoma tigrinum. Classification (NCBI taxonomy): domain Eukaryota; kingdom Metazoa; phylum Chordata; class Chondrichthyes; order Orectolobiformes; family Stegostomatidae; genus Stegostoma; species Stegostoma tigrinum. The sequence continues at coordinate 4,251,542 of NC_081363.1, read as the reverse complement.
TCTGGAAAAAGCACCTAGAGGAAGAATGTCTGACTGTGTAAGAAATAAATGAGACTGTACGCCTGAGACCTGCACAGTTGTTTTTAATACAGATTAACTAAGTAGACAAATGGCCCTCTTTTATCTGAAGTTCTCACTTTAGTAACTGTTGGCTTGAGTTCATGAACCCAGCAAGATTCAGCATTCCAGGAACTTCGAAAAGTAGGGGAAGGAAACAACAGCTTCCCGTGAAACCAGACAAGGGGATTGGGCATAATTCAACAAGATGAGGTGTTGAGGAAAGTCGTTAATGAGGAAAAGAAAACACATGTATTGCCTGCTCCTCATCCCCACTGTCAGGGCTTTTTTAAATCCAAATTCAACTTAAACAATATAATATAAAGTCAATTGTGTCAGGAAGGTAGACAGATGTTAAAGATTTATTACAGTAATAAAAGTCAGACAAATAAACTAATGGCTGTCGCTGCTTCCTACTTACCTGTAACAGGTCACTGAGATCCAATAACATATCTTGAGGATTTAGTCAAGGAACACGTAAAGAAAGATGATGATGCAATCTGATAACAACACAATGAAGTCAAAATAGAGGAAGAGACACCAAGACAAACCAAATACCTGGGTCCTTTCCAACAAAGGCATGACAATCAGTGGTGGAAAATCAGGTGTGTTTAACTAGTGCATGTAAAGACATCGATCTGAGCTGTTGGTACTTGTGAAATAATTACAAGCAACATTTAGGATCAGAAAGTGACTCTCCTATTGAACAGATGGAGCTGTCTGCTCATTTTATACATGGCAACATGGGAACAGATCATTTCAGCCCAACTAGGCCATGCATCCAATCAATCTTGTGTCAATGTATCCCATATTAAATGCTCTCTGACTTTCATAATCTGTTCGCTTAACTTTTCCCACACTTTCATGATTTTAAGCACCTCTTTCGGATTGCCCTGAAATCTGTGTTGTTCTAATTTAAAAAGATGTCCCAAATATTCAGGCCTTCATTTGTCAGGACTGCGCACACTATTTTAAGAGCAACACGCATTATAAGTCGCATTTTAAAAATGAGCAGAAAAACTTCACAGACTGAGTTTCTGAAACAGTCCTGCACAGCCCATCAGTGTAAACATAACCTCTTGCTGTTCCTGAACGAAAACAGGCTCTTGTTCCCATGGTGTCCTTCACTCAGTATCGACTCCTACACTCCAGGCAAATCTACACAGATTGCAGATAAATCAGTTCTATGCTTAACAGGAGTGCTCTGTACTTGCCTTTGTGAGGAACAAGAGCTGCTCTGTGCTGTGTTTACTCTTACATACAGTGGCGAATCACACAGCAAACCAGAAACAGCGTCTCAATTCTATCACATTTCTCTCCCTCTCTTGCTAAAGATGTCAGCTCTTTGCTGGGGTACAGTTACTGGCTGTGCAATGTTCCCTGATAAATTGCTAAGTAGTCAGTGCTCACACATCAAAATCAGCAGTGAATGGTATGGGGATATTTATCCACAGAAGCATCATAGCTGATTCCAAGAACAAAAACAAGTTGCTAGAAAAGCTCAGCAGGTCTGGCAGCATCTGTGAAGGAAAAAAAAATCAAAGTTAACATTTTGGGTCCAGTGACACTTCCTCAGAACACACACAGCTAACTCCACGCCTATTCTTGCTGGATATCCAAATGTTCTCTTCCAGCAGGAATCACTGGTTAAAGAATTGGAAAGCAGTTGAATTTAGGGGCTACTCTGTCATCAACATTTCTGAAAATCAAGAACAGAAGTTTTGAATCTGGCATTCAACTTGCACAAATGGGGACGGGAGGAGAAAGAAGTTCAGGCTGGGTTTCTGCTCCATTCTGCAGTCTTAAAGACAATTCCAGAGGAAAGGAGGGTGAGGTTCAGCTGCCATGGTTAGACCACAGGACGTACAAGAAATAGTAGGACCTTTCAACCCATTAAGTCTGCTTCACCTTTCAATGAGATCATGGCTGATCTGATAATCTTGAACTTCACTTTCCTATCATTTCCCCATAACCCTCGACTTGCATACTCATTAAAGATATGTTTCCCTCAGCCTTGAATATAATCTATATTCAAGAAAGGCTGCAATGACTGAATAGCGGGCTAACACTTGGCACCTACAAATTATAAGTGAGCACACTTCAAAAGTACTTCACTGACTGCAAAGCACTTTCGCCATCCTGAGATGGTGAAAGTTACTACAGAAACACAAGTATTTCTTTCATCTAGGCTCATGGGGATCACAGGGTGCCTGTGGAAGAAAGGAAAAGCCCTGTAAAGAAGTTAATGCTTTCAGGAAGAGAGGGAGTGGGGAGTAGGGGTTAGAAAAAAAAACTTGGTTTTATGCCACATTTATAGAGATGTACCAGTATCATTAATTACTTGTTTCTTGAATGGTTGTGAAAGGGGCCACAATCCCACTGACAGATTTTCTTCAGTTGTTTTAAGCAGATACTTCAAAAAAAAACTGAGCACATTAAAAAATGGAGTGGGATAATATAAAAAGACTTGTAGACTCCCTTGGAAGAAAAAAAATGCTTTTCAGAAGCTTTGCCAACTCAAAATTGCTTTGATAATTCCTGAGGTGCTTTTCATGTCACAGCACAAGAACTGAAGCCTTAAGCTTCCCCAGAAATCAGACAAATCTTTATTAGACAGAAGAGTGCACTTCTCTCATCCCAACACAATTCAGCAGCCACACCTGTGCAGTGGGCTGTAACAGCCAGCACCAGGTGGTTCTGCTCACTCAAGGAGCTACTGATAAACAATATATTTAAAGCACAGAAGCTACTGCTCGATGTGATCTGTCAGTCAGTGTCAAAAAAGCTTTTGCCATGGTCGAATGGCAGGCTAATAGTTGGTACTAAATTGCAAGGGAACTCATTCAAAAGTACTTCATTAGTTGCAAAGAATTTGTTAGTCTTGTTGTGGGGAAAAGGTACTTTAGAAATGCAAATCTTTCTCACATACCAAAAGTAACTAACAAAACAAAACTGAAGGAATTTGCACGGATACAGAAAATTATGTTTTTGCGATAACCCAAAGTTTCTAATCCATAACTAACTAACTTTAGTTTTGACAACAAAATGTGAGGCTGGATGAACACAGCAGGCCAAGCAGCATCTCAGGAGCACAAAAGCTGACGTTTCGGGCCTAGGCCCGAAACGTCAGCTTTTGTGCTCCTGAGATGCTGCTTGGCCTGCTGTGTTCATCCAGCCTCACATTTTGTTGTCTTGGATTCTCCAGCATCTGCAGTTCCCATTATCTCTGATACTAACTTTAGTTTTGTACGGGTACAAGCGATTAGATAATTCAGTGTAATTGACTGAAAGATAAGTACTGGCTAGTACACTGGGAAACCTTCTTATTCTGTGGGATCTTATACTCTGCCCCAGCAGGCCTCTGAGGTGTCAACTATCATCTGAAAGACAGCTCTGTCATTAACTGCACTGAAAACATCAGACACACAACCTGAGAATGGGGCTTCTGACTCAGAAGAGAATGTGTTATCAACTGACCCAAATGAACAAGTGGTGCAGCTGAATTGTTCACAGCATTGAAACACTATAAAAGGACAGAGTATGGATCTTGAGAGTAGAAAGGAAAGATTACAAATAGTAGAATACAGGTAAAGTAATACTAGAAATCTGAAATGGAAACAGAATGCTGGAAAAACCCAAGCAGTCCAGCAGCATCACTGGAGGGGAGAAACAATCAATATTTGAAATAAAAACCAAAACAGTTGCAGATGCTGCAAACAGAAACAAAAAGAGAAATTTCTGGAAAAGCTCAGCAGGGGGTCTGGCAGCATCTGTGAAGAGAAATCAGAGTTAACATTTCAGGTCCAGTGACCCCTCCTCAGGACATTTACAGTCTGATGTGACTCTCAGACTAGAAGTGTTAAAACTGTTTCTCTCTCCACAGATACTGCCAGACCTACTGAGCTTCTCCAACACTATTTGTACATATTAGAATACAGGGTTTGTTTTAGATTAGATTAGATTCCCTGCAGCGTGGAAACAGGCCCTTCAGCCCAACAAGTCCACACCGCCCCTTGAAGCATCCCACCCAGACCCATCCTCCTATAACCCACACACCCCTGAACACTATGAGCAATTTAGCATGGCTGATCCACCTAGCCTGCACATCTTTGGACTGTGGGAGGAAACCGGAGCACCCGGAGGAAACCCACGCAGACACAGGGAGAATGTGCAAACTCCGCACAGACAGTTACCCGAGGCTGGAATCGAACCCCGGTCCCTGGTGCTGTGAGGCTGCAGTGCTAACCACGGAGCCACCGTGCCGCCCATAACTAATGGTAATTACATTGATGGTAATACCAATGAAACTGCTAAAGATTACCAGAAGAGTGAGGGGTTCTGGCTGCTAGCTTATGATTCTCTTGCACTTCTGCTCCTGCCAGATCTGATTTTATACTGCAGCTAGTTTCAATGTGGATCCTGCCACACACGGAACTAAATCCAGTTCCTTATCCCAGCAGGAGAGGAATTGACCTAGGATCAATAAATCTACAATCCTGCCACCATAGCAAAGAGAGCTGGATTTTAGAGTGTTAATGGCCAGAACCAAATTAAAATAAGCTTCTGTGGTCAGAGCAACAGCACAGCTTCACCAGCTCCGTGGAAGAATCCAACTCACGCTTTTCACTAGTGTTCTACATTTTAAACCAGGGATTAATTGACAAGATGAACCTAATGACTTCCATTTGTCAAACTCCATAACCACAACCACCAGAATTCTAAGCAGCGATGATATGCTTCACCAAGCTTAAAATAGCCCGGATCTTCACAATCCACTGGAGAAGTCAAAAGGAAAACGGCTATGAGGCTCAGTTGAATTTTGATTCAAGTGGCGGGTGGAGGGGTGGCGGGATGGGCTGGATGTGGTGGTTAGAGGAGGAGTAGTAAACTAACCACTTAAATCAATAACAACTTATCCACTTCACCCATTGCAGGTGATCAGAGTGTTATGTGATCTGTTGCATTGCCCTTGACAAACGAAAGATAGTGACCAATCAATGGAAATGGACAGCACTTGCGCTGTGGCTCCACTGACAGACACTTTGTTCTGAGTCAGAAAATTGAATATCCAAGTATGGCACCCAGGGCATGAGCACAAAATCTAGTCAGGAGGTGAGTTATTTACTGCAGGAATCCTAGCCTTTAAGCTGTTATTACAGTCACAGAATTTATATGCCAAGCACATTGAGCTTGGTCAATGGTAAATGCCAGGATGTCAATGCGGGGGAATTCAGAGATGGTGACAAGATTGAACATTAGGGGGCAACAGTGAGACGATCTTGTTGGAGATAGCCAACGGCTGACATTTAGGTGATGAAAACATCACTTGTCATGTTTCAGCCCCAAACCGGGGTATTGTCCAGGTAGTGTTGCATTTGGACAATCATTCAGCATCTCAGGAGTTGTGAGGTGCTGAACATTGTGCAAACATTATCGATTATACCACTTCTGACCTTATGGTGGAGGAAAGGTCACCGACGAAGCAGCTGAAGGTGCTGAGGCTTTAGGAACAACCCTGAGATTATTGACCCCCATCAACCACAACCATCTTCCAATGAGTCTGATATGACTCCAACAGCGGACAGCTTGCGCCAATTCCCACTGACTCCAGTTTTGCTCGGACTACACATTCAAGTACAGCCTCGATGTCAAGGGCAGTAACTCTCATCTCACCTCATTATTATTTAATCCTGTCAAATTACACAATACCACGTGTAATGTAACTTGATCTAAAATTAGTTTCAGAGCACGTTGATTTAAGACACCCTCAAAGCTCTGGATGTGAGATTGCTTGCTGAGCTGGAAGGTTAGTTTTCAGACGTTTCATCACCATTCTAGGTAACATCATCAGTGAGCCTCCGACAAAGCTTCGTCAGAGGCTCACTGTTGATGTTACGTCTGAAAACTAACCTTCCAGCTCAACGAACAATCTCACATCCAGAACCTCAACCTGAGCTACAAATCTTCTCAAAACTCGCTACCCTCAAAGTTCTTCATCCAAGATATGATTGTCAATCTGATTTTTGCCCCAGTTTACAACATGAATAAAATCACCAAGACAGTATCACAAGCAGCCAGTATTTATTTTTGTATACTTCATCCAACATTGTGGTTCCTATTATATGATCACCCCTATTAATGACTTCTTTCCCCTACTATTCTTTATCTTCACCTGATGCCCTTAACTGTCTTCTCTAGCTACTGCACCAATGTCATTCTTAACTAACAGTGCAACACCTCCACCTTTATCTAGTTTCCCATTTTTTCTTGAATGGCATATACCAGACAAGAATCAAGACAAAACACTAATGACCCTTATAATCTTTCCTTTGTTTGTGTGTTCATCAATAAGGAATGCATCTTCTGTTGCTGGATGAGTTACTACAAGTCGTAATTTTACAACAGTGCTCAAATTAATTGTGCTGCAGTAGAACAACAAAGACAAACGTTTACCCAAGTGTGACTTTTGCTGACCAATGCATTTTTCTACGTTTTCCATTCCAACTGCAGATGAGCAAAGCAGATTCAGCTGGAGCTCCCAATGACCCAAGTAACAATGTAATCCTATAAGAGCAGAAAGGTCCCAGCTATTGTATTACATTAACTGCTCTCAGCTCAAGCATGCTGAAAGCAGGCTCTTATATTCGAAGGCCAGGAAAGTGCATTTTTTAAATATATAAATTTAGCATTGTCTCACTTATGCACTGAGTCTCTTGCTGGAAGCTGTACAAGTATGTCAAGCCCCTGGAAAGTGAATAGAATGAACTATCGAGTGTGGCTGTGAATAAATTACAAACATTCACATATGGAGAATAGCTATCAGTGTGAGGCTACACATAGAAGCCAGCACCTGTACACGCCTTCCATACAGGGAGAAAGAATGATGATTAATTTGGGAATTTAAATTTCTCATGATGTTAATCCTCACTGATCAGTTGATCTCATGGAGTTTATACAACTGTACGTGTGATTTTTAAAAAAAACTATTTAATTCACTTGTGGCATATGGTCATCACTGGCTGGGCCAGCATTTATTGCCTATCCCTACAACTATCAGAATGCTCCAAATGAGGTCACAGCTGTAGAACCACTCCAGCAAACCTAGTTTCTTCACAATGTATACAAACTGCCACAGTGGGCTTGATCACTCTTGTCTTTGTCAGTTATTAGATCATACGAAGTGGCCTTTCGGCCCATCGAATCCTTGCCAGCTGTACACGATGCAATGTCATCAGTCCCAATTCGCTGCTCTTTCCACATAGCCCTGCAATTTTATTTCTCTCAAGCTCCCATCTAATTTATTTTTGAAATCTACATTTCCGCTGACTTCAGCAAGTTCCAGGTCATCATTACTCACGAATTTCTTCCCTGCCACCCTTGCCCAAACCCTTAAATCTCTGCTCCTTCGTTTCTGTAAAATTGGTTAATGATCAATAGGATTCAGGATCAGAGAACAGCGTCAGTTAAATCTTGTGCTGTTAAGGGAACAAACCTTTTTTTGAGTTTTAGTGTGTAGGACACCACCACAGTTAACAGCTGTAAATAAGACAGAATAAATTAGAACTGGGTTATGTCAAGTTTAAAATTTGAAAGAATTACAAGAGGCTATAGTGAGGGGAAATATTCCCTCTGTGCAATCCTTGGAATGAATAGGAAATGGTATAACAAATACCAATTTTATTACAAAAAGGATAGAAAAGTAAGAAGATTGTGCAGACTGTGGTATTGAAATTTCAGAAGAAGGGAATGTTCATTGAAGAGCCAACCAGAGTAATACTTATTTAGAAATGAATGAGCATCTTTCAGATGACAGGCTTCTTTTATCTAAACAATGACTATCACATCTGTGGGGCAATTGCTACAAGATTACAACCACGTAATCTGTTGGGGATTACTAGCAGGAACACAATGAATGTTTTGGTTACAGAGCAGGGAGGGGTGTACGGTACAGGACAGAGTCTCTGCAATATTGTTACATTCCCAATATTGTACACACCAAACAAAATCAGAAATTACATGTTGTACAGTCCAATCTGCTCTGAAGAGTGTCAAAAGTGGGCAGTAATCGAAAACAAACTCATTTCTCTGACTGTAACTAATGAAGTTCAACACACTTCATGTAATAGTTTCAACTCTTGAACAATCAAAGAACAGTACAGCACAGGAACAGTCCAACCATTGAACATCCACATTGGAACTACTGATTTTCCATTCTGTCCCAGTGTCTCTTAGTCCAGGTCAGATGTTTTGACTGTTGTTTCAACACATAGGGGATCTTATTTCACAGGAAGAGGGCGATGACAAGACAGTGCATGTGAGAGAAAAACGAGACAGAGAGTGAAAGAAAGCGTGAATATAAAGAGTATAAGGGCATTCTTAAGAGGAAGATCGGGGGGCAAAGAGGGGACATGAGATAGCCTTGGCGGATAAGGTTAAGGACAATCCACAGAAATTCTACAAGTTCATTAAGAGCTAAAGAGCAACTAGAGAGAGAAAAGGGCACTTAAAGATCAAGGAAGTCATCTACATGTTGAACCTCAAGTGATGGGAGACACTCTACCATATTGGATCAGAGATAATGGGAACTGCAGATGCTGGAGAATCCAAGATAACAAAGTGTGGGGCTGGATGAACACAGCAGGCCAAGTAGCATCTTAGGAGCACAAAAGCTGACGTTTTGGGCCTAGACCCTTCATCAGAAAAGGGGGATGGGGAGAGGGTTCTGAAATAAATAGGGGCAGAGGGGGAGGCGGACCAAAGATGGCTAGAGGAGAAGATAGGTGGAGAGGAGAGTATGGGTGGGAAGGTAGGGAGGGGACAGGTCAGTCCGGGGAGGACGGACAGGTCAAGGGGGCGGGATGAGGTGGTAGGACATGGAGGTGCGGCTTGAGGTGGGAGGAGGGGATAGGTGAAAGGAAGAACAGGTTAAGCAGGCCGGGATGAGCTGGGCTGGTTTTGGGATGCAGTGGGGGGAGGGGAGATTTTGAAGCTGGCAAAATCCACTTGATACCATTGGGCTGCAGGGTTCCCAAGCGGAATATGAATAGCTGTTCCTGCAACCTACGGGTGGCATCATTATGGCACTGCAGGAGGCCCAGGATGGACATGTCGTTGAAGGAATGCGAGGGGGAGTTGAAATGGTTCGCGACTGGGAGGTGCAGTTGTTTACTGCGAACTGAGCGTAGGTGTTTCTGCAAAGCAGTCCCCAAGCCTCCGCTTGGTTTCCCCAATGTAGAGGGACCCACACCGTATACAGCGGATGCAGTATACCACATTGGTGGATGTGCAGGTGAACATCTGCTTGATGTGGAAACTCTACCATATATGCTCAAGTTACAGTCGATTTCACGTAAAAGTCAACACCCTATTTTTGGCCAAAAAAATCTGGAATTTTCCACTTAACCTTGCATAAAAGTCAACCCTAGTTCTTCACAGATAACAGATCAACATTGAGAGTCAAGCTATTATTCCATACATAAATGTTACAATGAGGAAATTTCTTTTTCATGCTATTGTGTTTTGATGTACAATTCATACCAATGTTAGGCTACGGATTTCTTTAGTTCATTATCGAACAAGCACTATAATTAGCATAATTAGCATTCACTTTTTGTATGGCCACCCCTGCTCCACTCCGGGTCTCCAACCTGCTTCTGTTCCAGTCCTCAGCCAAACCAATGATGCCATCGCCACTCCAAGGTAAATTTCTTTTAAAAAAAAAATAACAAGAAAGAAAAAGCAAACAGAATAGTTACTGACAAAAACAGAAGTCGCTGGAAAAACTCAGCAGGTCTTTCAGCATCTGTGAAGAAAAAAATTCAGAGTTACTGTTTCGGGTCCAGTGACCTTTCCTCAGAGCAGTTCCGAAGGATGATCACTGGACCTGAAACATTAACTCTGATTTTTTTTCTACACAGACGCTGCCAGACCTGCCTAGTTTTTACAGCAACTTCTGTTTTTGCTCCTGATATACAGCATCTGCAGTTCTTTCAGAATAATTACTAATTTATTTTGTTTCTACTGGTCTTTATCCGGTAGTTACCATAATTCATGCTTTTTGTTCTTTATTCATTTAGAGATCAATTGGGCTTCTGCTAATGATACAGTATTTTGGTCTGTAGCACGAATTTCAGCCCCTCAAAAGTAGTATCCACGTAATAGTTGACCTCATAGGTTTAACCATAAAAAATAGTGTAGACAAGTATATATGGTAAATAAATATTTCGCGTCAGCTTTTACCATGAAAAAAGGAATAGAGAGAGTAGAGAACTTGGGGGAATAAATATTGACGTTTTGAGAAAACAGTTCACATTACAGAAGAGGAAGTGCTGGAAGTCCTCAGAAAACATAAAAGGTGGATAAATCTCCAGGACCTGATTAAGTCTATCCCGGAGCATTATGGGAAATTAGGGAAGAGAAGCCAGGGCATCTAGCAAAAATATTTGTATAAACATGGGTGAGGTGCCAGTCTACTAGGTGATGGCAAATGCTGTGTCTTTAAGAACAGCTGTAAGGAGAAGCCTGGGAACTGTAGATCCTTGAGCCTGACATTAGTGGTGGGAAAGTTGTCGGATGGGATTCTGAAAGATAGGAATTATATGCATTTAGAAAGTCAAGAACTGATTAGCAATAGTCAGCACGGTTTTGTGCAAGGGAAATTGTTTCACAAACTTGACTGTTTTTTGAGGAAGTAATCAAAAAGATTGATGTGGGCAGAGCAGTAGACGTTATGTACATGAGCTTTAGGGAAGCGTTTGTCACGTTTCCATGTGGTAGACTGATTAGTAAGTTAGATCACAGGGAGTCAGGGTGAGCTTGTCAAAATCGGTTTTACAGTAGGGAGATAGAGGGTGGTGGTGGAGGGTTGTTTTTTGGACTGGAGGCCTGTGACCAGCAGTGTTCCATGGGGAACTGGGTCCACTTTTGTTTGTCATTCATTTAAACAATTTGGATGGGAATATAGGAGGCATGGTTAGTAGGTTTGCTGATAACACCAAAATTAGTGGTTTACTGAACTGTGAAGAAGATTATTTAAGATTTTTACAAAAAAAGTCTTGATCAACTGGGTCAATGGGCTGAGGAGTGGCAGGTGGAGTTTAGTTTGGATACATAGGAGGTGTTGCATTTTGGTTAAAAACAAACAAGATGAATGGCAGATGGCTTTTCCCTGGGATGGTGGATTTCAAGGCTAAAGGGGCGTTTTTTAAGGTGAGAAGAAAAAGATTTATAAAAAAAAGACACGAGGGGCAACTTTTTTTTGTTTTACACAGAGTGGTTCATGTTTGGAATGAACTTTCAGAGGAAGTGGAGGCTACATTTACATGTTTAGAAGGCATTTCGGTAAATATATGAATAAGGAATGTTTGGACAGATATGGATCAAGTGCAGGTAGGTGAGACGAGATTAGTTTGGGAACATGACCAGCATTAACTTGTTGGACCAAAGGGGCTGTTTCCATGTTGTATGACTCTATGACAGTGACAGAAAAACATGGAAGAGTGGAAAAGAGAAATAGGAGGTGGTGTATGGCAAGATGACAGAACTTGAAAGTTCAGGTAAAGATCAACAAGAATATGCAAAGATATATGGTGGTGTCTGGGACATGGTGTATGCTGGTCTGGAAGAACTGTAACAAATACAGAAAGAAGCAAGGAGATCAACTAAGAGAGAATTACAGATGCCCAACCATAAAGTAATATATAGAGAGACTAGGTTTCAGATGACAAGGGAAGGGCAAAGGACCGAAACAAGTAATCTTCGGAGGTGAGAGTAAGCAGTCTTTTGACTTTGAGCAGACACGACTATAAGCCTGAAACTCAGTATCTGCATATTTAACGTAAGGTGGCAGCCGGGGAGACAGAGTCAAAGTCAAAGACAAGTTAGTTCTGATCAGAGCTGTGGAGATGGCTTTAATCCAACTAACGTTAAGGCAGTAAACCCTCTCTCTCAATCAGGTCTCAGCATCAAGAGGGGAAATAGAAAAAGTAGGCTTTGGAGAAACAAAGGCAAGTTTTATCTGTGCATCGTCATAAATGTTGACAAGGAAGGACTCAAGAATGGTGCTTTGGCGTAGATCCATGATAACTATGAGGGACTATGAGGGACTATGAGGGACAAGGAGGAACAAACCTCTGGAACTGACACAGTACAATTGAAGGCATCAAAATAAACTTCCAAATGGAAGCTTCAGGATTTTGTAAGCTACAATTTCCTAACTCAATCATTTTACGGTACAGGATCAAACAAGTAAGAGGTGAATGACACAACATTCTACATTCTGCACGTGTGGATATAACAAGTGATCACTTCAATTGCATGTGTTAACCCTCTCTTATTAAAGTTTGCACATGAACAAAGCTCCAGCCTCTAACAGCGAATGATCACAAGCACTCTGTTCAAGTGGATAGTGAAAACCAGGGAGCATGGAAATGATGCAATGTGAAGTTATTACTATAACAACAACTCTTTTTCAAGTAATAAGACCAAAATCAGTGGGTAAATATCACAATCCAGAACTGGCACTTCTATAGCATGCGGCCAGAGCGCCAATTGAAATGTGACTTTGAGGTACAATCACGGCTACAGACAGCCTTCAGGTTGTGATCAGATTCTGTTCTAGAGTTGATTTGCAAGGCAATTTGTACACAAGTTGGAACACAATGCAGGACAATATAAAGCAGCTATTTGTAAGAACAGGAAATGTACATCAGTAAAAATTACGTCTCTAGATGGGATTGCATTCGCAACTATGAACATTTGTAAGTTGGACGCTGGTGAATTGAGCACCGACCCTGTACATATGTATTGTTGTCATGACTTCAATACCAGCAGTAGGAGACTCCAAGTAATTTACTTCTGGTGGCAGTTGAATTGAAGCTCAAAATGCCCCTATTTTTCTTCAAATAGTGTTTTGCGATCTTTAAAATCCACCAGATCCAGTCTGGAACTCTGCTGGAGATAGCTGCTGAAGGATGACAATGCAGCATTCCTTTTGTATGGTCTTCTGATGTAAGAAGCAACAGACACATCAGCTGAGCTAAATCACCACCTAGGCTCCCATTGAGATAGATGGGTAGAGTGGGTTCACACATTGCGTCCTTAAAACAAAGTCTCATCCTGAATTAGGAGGGCAGGCATGACAGGGAGCTCAAAACTAGCAAGGATTTGCTGCTAGCATATAAGCTGTGATTCAGTTCTCTCTCACCTCTGCCTTAGAAGATTCCAGGTTGGCTTCTCACATAAAAACCCAGAGGTCTAAATCTTGGGCCACACTGCAGTACTATGCTGACGGATTGCTGCACTGTTGGAGATGCCATCATTCCAATGCGATGTTAATCAGAGGCCTCCAGCACTCTCAAGTGACTGAAAGAAACAGCAGGGGTGATGCAATTTCTTCAGGAGGCCAGCCAAGATTTATCCCTAAAACAATATCGTCAAGAAACAAATTTATGGACAGAAAATGTTACAAATACTCAGCAGGACAGGCAAGACCAACAGAAAGAGTAAAACAGACTTAAGTGTTTCAGAACAGAAAAAAAACGATCTGGTCACTATGATGTGTGTGGGGAGTGTGTGGGAGCTTGCTGTGCATAAATTGTCTGCTTTGTTTCCGCATTACTGGAGACCACATTACCAAAAGGATGTGGATACTTTGGAGAGGGTGCAGAGGAAGTTCACCAGGATGTTGCCTGGTATGGAGGGTGCTAGCTATAAAGAGAGATTGAATAGATCAGAATTATTTTCATTAGAAAGACGGAGATTGAGGGGGACCCTGATTGAGGTCTACAAAATCATGAGGGGTACAGACAGGGTGGATAGCAAGAAGCTTTTTCCCCAGAGTGGGGGAACTCAATTACTAGGGGTCATGAGTTCAAAGTGAGAGGAGGAAAGCTTAAGGGAGATATGCGTGGAAAGTTCTTTACAGAGAGGGTGGTGGGTGCCTGGAATGCGTTGCCAGCGGAGGTGGTAGACGCAGACACGTTAGCGTCTTTTAAGATATATTTGGACAGGTATATGGATGGGCAGGGAGCAAATGGACACAGACCGTTACAAAATAGATGACAGGTTAGACAAAGGATCTCGATCGGCGCAGGCTTGGAGGGCCGAAGGGCCTGTTCCTGTGCTGTAGGTTTCTTTGTTTCTTTGTATTAAAACAGCGATTATACTTCAAAAAAAAAACCTTATTGGCTGTAATGCACTTTTGTACACCTGGCACTCATGAATCTTTATGCAAATGCCCATTGCTTCTTTCAGATACTCTATGCTTCACCAAACAACTCCACTCCACCACACCACAAAGTCATTTGTATACATAAGGATGAGTAGTTGGTGAAGCAGTTTGGAGTTGCTGGTGTCCAGTGATCTTTACCTCAGCATGGATCAGCATCTGCAGGAGCGGAAAGAGAAGACTGCCAAAATAAACCCTTCTGCATCACTACAGAGATCAGAGTCACAAGCTGTGGTGCGTGTGAGTGCATGTGAGACAGAGAGAGGGAGAGACCGCGTGTGTGTGTACTGAATCATCGCCTCCACAGTGAGAATCAGCTGCAGGCAGATGATGCAGTTCACAATTTGCTACCATGACAGCCTTGCTCCTTCAAGACACGTGATCGGAATGTAGAATTTCTTTGAAAACAAGTTAAAAGCATAGGATATTTGTTGCCAAGATTTTTTGGCATTTGAATTTCAGTTTAGAATGTTGTCCTGCTGGATAATGATTTCACAGGCACTCTTAGTTATCTCACCTAAGTGAATGACTTGAGATGGGTTTGGTGAATTTTATACCATGAATGCATCACAGCCAAATCTACTATGTAGTCACCCACAAGTTTGTTGGTGCACACGGAATCCCCACTGTGATACAAATTTGCAGTGAAGAAGCACTCCTGGCTTTCATATGACCATTCTCACTCATCTGGAAGGAGGAGAGCATGCCAGATCTCTGTGATACTGTAAACATAGAAACAAATAAGATAGGGGCAGGAGGCAGCCATTTAGCGCTTTGATTCTGCTCCACCATTCATCACGCTCATTGTTTATCATCCAACTCAACAGCCAATCCTGCTTTCTTCCCGTAACCTTTGATCCCGTTGGCTGAGTCAGATGAGTCACTCCCTCCACTTGCCTGATACAAGAGGTGATGGCCAAGTGGTATTATCACCGTTCCAGAGAACCAGATAATGGGGATTTGGGTTCCAATCCCGCCACGGCTGATAGCTGAACTTGAGTTCAATAAAATATCTGGAATTAAGAAACTAATGGTGACCATGAATCCATTGTCGATTGTCGGAAAAACCCATCTGGTTCACTAATGTCCTTTAAGGAAGGAAACTGTCATCATTATCTGAGATAATGGGAACTGCAGATGCTGGAGAATCCAAGATAACAAACTGTGTAGAGCTGGATGAACACAGCAGGCCAAGCAGCATCTCAGGAGCACAAAAGCTGACATTTCGGGCCTAGACCCTCTGATAAAGGGTCTAGGCCCGAAATGTCAGCTTTTGTGCTCCTGAGATGCTGCTTGGCCTGCTGTGTTCATTCAGCTCTACACTTTATTATCTTGTCATCATTATCTGGTCTGGCCTACATATGATTCCAGACCCACAGCAATGTGGTTGACTCTTAACTGCCCTTTGGGCAATTAGGGATGGACAATAAATGCTGCCTGGCCAGCGATTACCTCATCCTGTGAGTGAATAAAAAGAAAAGATCTCCAAAAGAAGTTTTGTCATGGGAAGCAGTTACTCAGAGGGCAGAGGAAACTCTTCAAGGAGGTCCTCAAAGTTTCCCTAATAGAAATGTAATATTCCCCTCTCTAACCCAAGGTTGCATAAAATGGAGAAAGATTCATGAAGATGCCAACCAATTTGAGCGCTTGCCCAGATGCAGAACAAGTGCAAACAGTGTGATGGAGTCTATAAGCATCTGAAAGCCCGAGCGTCTCACCCATCTGCTTCAGCAAAAATTGAACTGTTTACTCCAGATTGGTAGTAAGTCACCCTCAGTTCCAAGGGACTGCCAAGAGGAGGCCGAGAAGAATAATCTGACATTTGCATCTACATTTCCACTGAACAGTGATTACAACACCAGCTCTGGTTAATTTTAACCCTACCAGATCAATAGGCTAAATGTAACTATCCCACACTTGTTTGCCAGTAGGTAGAACAGTCTACTCAGTGCAACAATGAGTCAAAATACAGGGCTTTGTGATGTTGTGCATTGAGAACCTCTCTCTCTCAACGTCGGTAAAACTAAAGAACTGCTCATTGACTCGGAAAGAAAAGAGGAGAACACGCCCCCAAGTACATCAACGTAACTGAGGCTGAGAGGTTGGAGGGCGTCAATTTCCTTGGAATGATGATAACCAACAACTCACCGAAGACTCAGTAATATTCAAACGTAGCAGCTAATTCTAGACTCCTAGATCACTATCTGCCCAAAAAGTAGATGTTGATGCTGGAAGGGTATTTGGATACGTTGATAGGGTTAAGAGTCATGTTTGAACATAAATACCGGCATGTATTTCTTCAGCCAAATGACTAGTTTCAGTGCTGTTAATTCCCAGGACAAATACCTAATAACCATCTCAGCGCCGACATCTATTCTTAAACCTAGCGACTCCCACAGCTACTTCAGCAAAGGACAGAGTTTAGGTTTAGGGGTCTCCAATATGGTACTGCAAACATTCTCATCAAGATTCAACAATAAATTACAAATGCACAAGTGAAAAGAACTGAAGTATCCTTGCATTGAGGAAACAGTAAATCACAAACATGCTTAAAAATTCATAGTTAGAGGCAAGTATTCCTTCATGTAGCAAGATGGTTTTGTAATGGCTGTACATTAGCCACTCTATTCACATTCAGTGAATAGCAAATACCATTGTTCTGTTAACCCAAGAGGGAAACAAAGGTGCTAATGATGTGACAATGCACAAATGTCTGCATAACACTGGTCCATCTTCAAAGCAGCACTGCAAACTTGGAATATTCTTCCTGGGGTTGGGGGGGAGAGAGAGAAAAAGAGAGAAAGAGAGAGAGAGACAGAAAGAAAGAGAGACAGAGAGAGAGAGAGAGAGAGAGAGAGAAAGAGAGAGAAAGAGGGAGAGAGGGAGAGAGAGAGAGAGAGAGAGAGAGAGAGACAGAAAGAAAGAGAGAGACACACTGACGTTTCGGGCCTAGACCCTTCGTCAGAAATAGGGAAGGGGAATCTGAAATAAATAGGGAGAGAGAGGGAGGTGGGTTGGGATGGGCAGGGGGAGGAGGGAAAGAGAGAGAGAGAAAGACAAGCAGAGAGCATAGGGCGGGGGGAAGAATGTCAGAAAAGATGAATATGTCCCAAACTCACTCCAACTGCTGCTTAATTTCACCTAGGTCCTTTTAGTCTCTAGACCTGACTGTTGCAGAGCTAGTACGTACAGTCATAAAGCTCAGCTTGCCCAAGACTGTGCTGCCGAGATCTCATTCCATATTGGTCACTAACCATCCCTATCCTTACTGAACTACAACTGTTCAATATCAATGCCACAGGGCCATGCCCAGTAGGTTTGTCTACGCTTTTCCAAGGTCGTTATACTGGTATGGGGCAGGGTATGAAAGCATGTGCGTAAGTTTGTGTGTACACGTACACCAGTAATTCAGGTGCAATCGGCAGTAAGTCTAATTCTGGATCCGGCACATCCTCCACTCCTAACACTTGGCGTATTTAGATTGGTGGGAAAGAGTACAAGCCGGAATGGGATTCAAAATTCTAAAGGCTCGGGACAGCAGGTAAGCACGGCGGCTCAGTGGTTAGCACTGCTGCCTCCACGCCAGGGGCCCGGGTTCGATCCTGCCCTTGGGCGACTGTCCGGCTGCTCCGGTTTCCTCCCACAGTCCAAAGATGTGCAGGCTAGGTGGATTGGCCGTGCTAAATTGCCCGTAGTGTTGAGGGATGTGGAGATTAGGTGGGTTGTAGGAGAGTGGGTCTGGGTGGGATGCTCTGAGAGTCAGTGTGGACTTGTTGGGCCAAAGGGCCTGTTTCCACACTGTAGGGGTTCTATGATTCTACGAGGCTCAGAGGCTTGTTATGCTCAAACTTTTTTCCTCACACCAGTTTTTTGAATCGCTCTTCTTAATCTTTCTATAGCTACTCGATGAAGTGCTTTGGGATGAATCATTATGCTAATAGCAGAAATTCAAATTCTAGCTCTACAGAAACTCAAACAGTTGCTGGGTTAGAGTGCGCAATATCTCCGAGATCAACCACTAAGAGATACCCTTCTGGTACAATTGAAACAGATGAAATTGTGAACAGTACCAGAAGCTAACTTAAACACAATTTTGGAAGACTGCTTTTTACTTTCAGAGAGGTAATCTGGATTGAGAAATAGAGATTTAATACAAGGACATTCATGGGTGTCGCTCTTGTCATTTATGCAAACTCATCCAAATAGAATGAAGAAGCACAGTGAGTTTCTCCCCTCTGAACACTCCCTTTGTAAACTATATCAGGCCTCACAACCAATACAACCACACCATAACAAAGAGATAATAAAGTGTGGAGCTGGATGAACACAGCAGGCCAAGCAGCATCAGAGGAGCAGGACAGCTGATGTTTCAGGTCTGGACCCTTCTTCAGAAATTTCCAGACACGAAGCAGCAGCTTTCCTGCTGCTCTGATGCTGCTTGGCCTGCTGTGTTCATCTAGCTCTACACCTTGTTATTTCAGATTCTCCAACATTGGCAGTTCCTGCTATCTCAGAATGATTATAGTGGCTGTGAACTGGGTCAATAGCAAAATTCACCCACCTGAAATGTCCAAAAGCAGATAAACCACAATCACAATGAATTTCCCTGCATGTCATGTGTTCCCCTAGGTATTTATAAAGCAGATCCCTCCCAGTGCCTGATAATAAAATTTGTACTCCACATAAACTGGACAATCCCAGTACATCATCTTCTCCAAGTCTCTGCTGAATTAGGTTGCCAAGGTCAGGATGACTTCAGAAGGAGCCATATTGTCCTAGCCATTGGAGTGAAATTAGGTTAGGGAGGACGTAGTTGTAACGTCTTTATAGCCGTACTGCTATACTTACATCACTACCTTGGATCAACTTTAAAACGGTTTGTTGTTGAGGAACCAGAGGGGTTCATTGGTATTAGTCAGACCATAAGGAGACAAGATCATCAGACAGAAAACTGATGGGGAAAAGAATATCAAAATCAGTGAAGGAAATAAGAACAGAAAAGACAGAGATAATGGGAACTGCAGATGCTGGGGAATTCCAAGATAACAAAGTGTGAAGCTGGATGAACACAGCAGGCCGAGCAGCATCTTAGGAGCACAAAAGCTGGCGTTTTGGGCCTAGACCATTCATCAGAGAACAGTATTCACCTGGCATTTTTCATGACCACTGGATATTTCAGGGTAGTCACTGTTGCGATACGGAAAATACTACAGTTAATCTGGACGCAGCAAGGTCTCTCAATCAACAATTCTTTACTCAGAGAGTAGTAAGGGAATGGAACGCTTTGTCTGCAACGGTAGTAGATTCGCCAACTTTAGGTACATTTAAGTCGTCATTGGATAAGCATATGGACGTACATGGAATAATGTAGGTTAGATGGGCTGGAAATCGGTATGACAGGTCGGCACAACATCGAGGGCCAAAGGGCCTGTACTGTGCTGTAATGTTCTATGTTCTAATTGTACATTGAGCAGATAATGGACTTTTAGTGTCCTAGAGTTATACAGCACGGAAACAGACTTTTTGGTCTAACTTGTCCACACCAGACATCCAATCTGACCTAATCTCATTTGCTACCAACTGGTCCATTTCCCTCTAAAATCCTACAAAAAGCCCAAGCTTATTCAGCCTCTCCCTATTACTCAAACGCTGTAATCCCAGCAACATCCTTGTAAATCCTTTCTGCGCATTGTCAAGTTTAACAACATCTTTCCTATAGAAGAGCTGTAGACTTTCTCCATCACATTTTTATGTATTCCACGACAGATAAATCCCCTGCTGATCTTTAAAATCATGCCATGAGATCTTTTACATTCAACCGAGTGGACAGAAAGGGCCTTGGGTCAATGTTTCACAGAGAGGATGGTACTTCTCATAGTGCAGCACTCTCTAAGCATTGTACTAAACAGTGTCTGCACTGATTTTAGAGCTCAAATTGCAAAGTGGATTTTGAACTCAGAACCTTGTGACTCAGGCAAGAATCATGGGAGAAGAAGAACGAACAACAAACTTGCAACATGGTCAAAAAGAATGACAGGAAGACACTGAACAGCAATAATACACATGCATCATAATGTGACAAGAATACAATGAGACAGTTTATAGTGCTATTGGAGTATGCAGTGCTAAAAGGAAAATTTTGTACATATGGGCAGAATCAAAGTATAGGATGTGATAAGCTTTAGTGAACGTAAAAGCATCCAAAATCTGGTGAGTACTGCAGAATTGTAGATGAGCTGTCTTATACACCTGGTGAAGCTCAAGAAATACTGCTGAAACCGAAGGTCAAGTGGGACTGAGGAAAGCATAGAGAAAAGAAATACTGATACAGTCTTGGTGATCAAAATGTCCAAATCCATTTTTCCTGGAAAAAACTCTCAAAACTTAAATGGCTCAACAAAACTTAGCCCCACTTTTATTTTCTTCCAGTCCATGGGCAGTTGCCCCATGTTACAACATCTCCTGGTTGGGAAGTTTTACTGTGAAATGGAAATCCACGCTGTCACTGAGAGGCAAGCAGATCAACTCCAAATATTACCTAACTACCATCTGGGTCACTCATTAGGAAGGGTGAAATGGCAAATGCTACTTCATGTTCCCCTCCCGCCTCGCAAACACCTTGCATTACTCACTGGTTCCAGCACAAAGATGGGCAGAAACTCGGGACTACAACTGGTATTTGTATATATGGGCCGCACTCAAATATTTATATCACAACCTGCATAAACAGTAATGGGTGTATAGCAAGTTAGTTAGGAGAGAGAGGAAAAACATCTTTGACCACAAGTTCAGACAGTGGTCATCCTCAAGACCTTGCATGGAAAGGAGAGGGTTAATCTTGTTGGGTGCTTCCCTGAACAGACTGTCAAAGCCATTTGGCAGAATGTCTCACCTCCAGAACTTTCTAACAAGCACTGGGCATGGTTTGGTTGATGGTGAGAAGGGCATTATGGGTCAGATCCTTTGTGTACATCTGCACTCCCTGTGCCAGTGCATGCTGCCCTATAAGCAGGTGCACGTGTGTAGGTCTCTTGTGGGGGGAGAGGGGTATGGGGGTACAGACTATCACACGTTTCTTTTCTGAAATGTTCCTTTGCAAAGAAGGTCTGGGCAGAGAGATGCAATGGCTTTTCTCGACGTTCGTCTTGAGCAGCTCCATGATATAAGACCCTGTGCTCTACGTTCTGTTCCCTGGAAGTCACACAGAGACAAACATGGACTGCACCTAAAAGACCATCAACTCAGTCGAAGATGCTCTTTGGTCTGTCTGAAACTTGTTGGTCTTCCAGTGTAAAGAGCTGACTCAATTAAGTATTGCACACTAGCACATTCCCAGATCCAGCATGACATGCTGAAGGAGGCACTAAAGCTTTGGGCAGCTGCTGCCAAGGCACGGGCGGGAAAGACCATCATCTAAGGTCCTCTGCCAAGTACAATGAGGATTCATTCAATTATCAGACGCTCTCATTGCCTCAAACTGTAAATAGTGTCCTGCATGAGTAGGAAAAGCCTTTGGTTGTAACTGTAGGGAATAACAAATTCCAATGTTTGTTTTATTTCTCATATATGCAAAGATTGTACAGAAGTGCTTCAGTACCTGTGCATGTGTGTAGATTATTCATAAAAATTAAGTGTATTTTTTCAATTAAAAAGTTAGCTTATTTATAGTGATTCCAGTCAGGAATATACATTTGTCTCAGGAGATCCCCCTGCTTCTCTCCACACTTTACAAGTCCCTTTTAAAATCCTGAAGTGACAGTCTGGACTTCTGTTAAACTGTGCATCTAAAATACAACACATCTAACACGTACTCAAACCATTCAGCCTATAGCACTCCAACTCAGGGGGTGGGTGTGCAACAACTGTAACTACATTAAGAAACAAATCCCTTTAATCCTACACACACATACTTACATTTCATTCTTTAATGGGGTATGAGTGATGCCGGTCATAAGTATTTGTTTGCCAATTTCTAACCATCTTGGAACTAACTGCTGTTGGTGTGAACATAGTCCAGACTAGGCAAGAAAGGCAGAGTTTCTTCCTTTAAAGGACATGGATGAACCAAAAGGGTTTTTTATTACTACTGATTTGACTTTCACCCTTTATTAAATCATATTTGAAGTCCTAGATGGGATTTGAATCAGTGTTGCACGAACATTAACCTGAATCTCCAGATTACTAATCCAGTGACACTACTGATATGGCATTGTCAACCTGCTTATAAGACCATAAGACATGGGAATGGAAGTAAGGCCATTCTGTCCATTGAGTCCACTCCGCCATTTAATCATGGCTGATGGGCATTTCAACTCCACTTCCCTGCGCTCTCCCCGTAACCCTTGATTCCTTGCGAGATCAAGAATTTGTCGATCTCTGTCTTGAAGGCATCTAACATCCCAGCCTCCACTGCATTCCGTGGCAATGAATTCCACAAGCCCACCACACTCTGGCTGAAGAAATGTTTCTCATTTCAGTTTTAAATTTACCCCCTCTAATTCTAAGGCTGTGCCCACGGGTCCTAGTCTCCCCACCTAACGGAAGCAACTTCCCAGCATCCACCCCTTCTAAGCCATACATTATCTTGTAAGTTTCTATCAGATCTCCCCTCAACCTTCTAAACTCTAATGAGTACAATCCCAGGATCCTTAGCCATTCATTATACGTTAAACCTACCATTCCAGGGATCGTCCATGTGAATCTCCGCTGGACACGCTCCAGGGCTAGTATGTCCTTCCTGAGGTGTGGGGCCCAAAATTGGACACAGTATTCTAAATGGGGCCTAACTAGAGCTTTATAAAGTCTTAAAAGCACATCGCTGCTTTTATATTCCAACCCTCTTGAGAGAAATGACAACATTACATTCGCTTTCTTAATCACGGACTCTACCTGCAAGTTAATCTTTAGAGAATCTTGGACCAACACTCCCAGATCCCTTTGTACTTCTGCTTTACAAATTTTCTCACCGTTTAGAAAATAGTCCATGCCTGTATTCTTTTTTCCAAAGTGCAAAACCTCACATTTGCTCATGTTGTATTTCATCAGCCATTTCCTGGACCACTCTCCTAAACTGTCTAAATCTTTCTGCAGCTTCCCCACCTCCTCAGTACTACCTGCCTGTCCATCTATCTTCGTATCATCAGCAAACTTCACCAGAATGCCCCTGGTCCCTTCATCCAGATAATTTATATATAAGGTGAACAGCTGTGGCCCCAACACTGAACCCTGAGGGACACGACTTGTCACCGGTTGCCATTCTGAAGAAGAGCCTTTTATCCCAACTCTCTGCCTTCTGTCAGACAGCCAATCCTCAATCCAAGCCAGTAGCTCACCTCGAACACTAACCTTGCTCAGTAGCTCACCTCAAACACTAACCTTGCTCAGCAGCCTCCCATGAGGCACCGTATCAAAGGCCTTTTGGAATTCTAGATAGATAACATCTACTGGATTTCCCTGGTCTAACATACTTGTTACCTCTTCAAAGAATTCTAACAGGTTTGTCAGGCACGACTTCCCCTTACTAAATTCTATGCTGACTTGTTCTAATCTGACCCTGGTCTTCCAGGAATTTAGAAATCTCGTCCTTGACAATGGATTCTAGAATTTTACCAACAACCAAGATCAGGCTAATCGGCCTATAATTTTCCACCCTTTGCTTTGATCCTTTCTTAAACAAGGGGGTTACAACAGCAATTTTCCAATCATCTGGGACTTTCCCTGGCTTCAGTGACTTTTGAAAGATCACCACCGAAGCCTCCGCTATTTCCTCAGCCACCTTGTATCTCAAGATGAAACAGACAATTCCAAAGACTAGGACTAAGATGGCTGAAAGGTCTGTGTTCGAGAGGGGGAAAGATAGGAAGAAAGGAAAGCCCCCAACATATCCAAGGAAGCTGCAGTACTGGGGAACAGTTTGAAAGCATGCTGACGGATTTATGAGTAATGACAGCCAGCCACAATGCATCAAAGTGCAGAGAGCTGGTGGTATTTATGACGTGACAGGTTTGCCAATATCTGCACTGAGGAGTCAACATGAGTTTGTGGACAGTGGAAAGACAGTGAGTTGTGTTCACAACAAAGCAAATATTAGCAGTTCAGGATCAGAGAAACTGAGGCAGCAATGTTACAGAGTGAGAGTCAGGAATATGACTGAGGGTTAAAAATGTGTGGTTTGAAGTCCAAATCTGGGTCAAGATTGTGCACGGTCTAGTTCAGCTCAAGTATGTCGCTGGTGAGGGCCAAGAATTAAAATCAAACACGAAAACCTGGTAATTTAGACTTGCACAAATAAATTGTATTAACTCGTAAGAAGCACAATTAATACTGTAAAACACTTTCACTTTAAATCTTCAGGCTGAAATGCTTTGAATACCAGGTCCTTCAAGATTCAAAAACCTTGCACCTTGCATAAAAATGTTGAAATATGCATCAGTCAGAAACAGATTGAGTAATTTGATACTCAGTCAGGCAAGGCAACAGTATGTCAGGGCACTACTTATGACTAATCAGGAGCCTGGCTCATCACAGGACCTGCAGCTTTCCAGCAACAACTTGAATTTATAGGATGCATTTAATGCAGTAAGATGTCCCAAAGTGCTTCACGGAAGTCCAATCAAACAAAAACTCAAGACAAGCCAAAATTAAGACAGGTGACCAAACACTTGTTAGAACAACAGTCATCTGGGAATGAGTTACACAGTGGAATATAAACAAGAGGTTCAGGGACATTTTATATGCTATGGAAAACAGATACCTGGAATGAGTCAAATCATATGACAATTTCAGAAGGTCTACTGAATTGACGCAGAACCAGCTGAAGGCAGAGACTAGAAAAACACAGGTTGAGTGAGTTGTGCTGCTGTGTTCAGTATGTGAAGTGGAGCGATTTATTGCCCATACAGCAAAATAGCTAACCAAACTGTTCTATGAATTATAATGAAGCTGGAATCACATGCAGTCAAACCAAAAGCACGTTAGTGGAACCATTTTACACTGAGACACTCTGCACCTGTCTGCATGTACAGCGCATACAATGTTATTACTATTCCACACACGCAAACAGCCATTACATAAAGTGACAAACAAACAACATTTAAAATCAAGGGCTCTCTCACTTCAGGGTGCTTCAACGTAATACAGGGATACCATATTGAAGCAAAACACATCATCCGACTGGCTGAAGATGCTGATACATAATGGGATGCATGTCCAGTTGATATTTGTTAACCCAAGCGACCACCATGTACATGGGCTAACACCAAGCATGGTAACATAAGAACATTGATCAGAGTCAACCTCTATTTTACGGTCAACTCAGCTCAATTCACATCCACTTTGCAGGTCACGGCGTCAATGTCAATCTCACACAGAGACACTGCAAACATCCAAAGTTCTCAAAACGCTAGAGATCGAAAGAACTGCTGATGCTTGAGTCAGAGATAACACCGTGTGGAACTGGAGGAGCACAGCAAGCCAGGCAGCATCAGACATGCAGCAAAATTCACGTTTCGGGTCTGGACCCTTTCAGATTTCTGAAGAAGGGCCCTGGTCCGAAACGTCAATTTTCCTGCTCCTCTAACGCGGCTTGGCCTGCTGTGTTCACCCAGCTCCACACAGTGTTAACTCTATTCTCAAAAGGCTACTCTTGTAGCTTTTAAATCAATGGGCAGCACCCTAAACATATTCACAGTGGTGCCTCTAACTTCACGGCTACAGTAAAACATGCTTCTCCATGACAATGGTGACCTTATTAGCAAGCTATTGGGGCTGGTGGGAATGTGGAACAATCGGGTCAGCCACGACCTTATTGAATGGGACAGCAGGCTCATGGGGCTGAGTGAGCTATTGCTCATTATTCATATGCTCATAAAACTGGCAATTCTTCCTATTGCATTCCAGACAAATTTTTAGTCCAGAACCGGAATGAAGGTGACAAGTAGCTTCCAATCAAACAAGACATTTTAACAAGACATATTAGGAGCAAGAGGGTAGCCAGGGAAAGAGTAAGCACAGGCAAGGATAATGGAGTGAGATTACATGCTGAACCACAGGAAATGGGTGAGATCCTTAACGAGTACTTTACATCAGTATTCAGTAAAGACAGGAATGTTGAGGTTAGGGAAAGGTTTACGAATACTCTCAAGCAGGTCAACATAATGAAGGAGATAGAGCTGAGTAATTTAAAGTGCATAAGTCCCCAGGCCCAGATGGGATCTATCCCAGGACACTGTGGGAGACAAGGGAGGAAAGAGCTGGGGCCTTAAAAGATATCTTTGCACCCTCTTTGGCCTCAGGCAAGAGTCTATAAGACTGGAGAAAGGCCAGTGCTATTCCTTTAAGAAGGGAAACAGAGATTATCCAGGAAATTACAGGCTAATAAGTCTGATATCAATGGTGGAGAAGCTTTGGAAAAGACACTGAGAGACAGGATTTATTCACATTTGGAAGCAAATAGACTTGTTAGCGATAAGCAGAATGGGTTTGTGCGGGAAAGGTCGTGTCGCCACAACTTGATTGAGCTGAGGAGCTGACAGGAATGATTGATGAGGGAAGGGCAGTGGATGTTGTCTACACAGACTTTAGTAAGGCAACTGATAAGTTACTTCAAGGTACTGAAGGTAGAGTCTCATGGGATCCGAGATGAGCTAGTGAGACAGATACAAAACTGACTTGGTCAGTGAAGACACAGTAGCGGTGGAAGCTGGTTTTTCAGAATGGAGATCAGTAACTAGTGGTGCTCCACATGGATCAGTGCTGGGATATTTTTTGCTTGTAATACTAATATAAATGATCTGGAGGAAAATGTAGCTGGTCAGATTAGGAAGTTTGCAGATGACGCCAAAATTGGCAAAGTTATAGACAGTGAGCAGAACTGTCAAAGGGTATAGTAGGATGTAGATAGATTTCAGATTTGGGCAGGAAATGGCAGGTGGAGTTTAATCCGGACAAATGTAAGGTGATGCATTTTGGAATTATGCTATAAATGGTAGAACCCTTAAGAGCACTGACATAAAGAGTGATCTGGGTGTACACAGATCACTAAAAGTGGAAACACAGGTGGATAAGGTGGTCAGGAAGGCATACAGCATGCTAGCCTTCATCAGCTGGGCCATCAAATATAAAAGGTAACAAGTTATGTTACAGTTGTATAAAACTTTAGTTTGGTCATGTCTGGAATATTGTGGGCAACTCTGGTTGCCACATTATCAGAAGAATGTGGATGCTTTGGAAAGGCTGCAGAGAAAGTTTACCAGGATGTTGCCTGGTCTGGAGGGTTTTAGTTATGAAGACAGATTGGATAAACTAGGATTGTTTTCACTGGAAAGACTGAGACCGAGGGGCAACCTGATAGAGGTCTGCAAAATAATGAGACATGGATAAGGTGGATAGTCAGCGGCTTTTTCTCAGGATGGAAAGGTAAGCTATAAGGTGAGAAGGGTAAAGTTTAGGGGAGAAGTGCAGGGAAAATTTTTCACACAGACAGTGATGGGCGCCTGGAATGCACTGCCAGCGGAGCTGGAAGAACTAGGCACATTAGCAATGTTTAAGTTGTATCTTGATAGACACATGAGCGTGAGGTGAACAGAAGGACAGGTACTGTGCATGAGCAATAAGTAGTGGGTCCAAATAAGGGATAGGTATTGGCACAGGCTTGGAGGGCCAAAGGGCCTGCTCCTGTGCTGTATTGTATTATATAACACCTCAATTTGAAAATTATCATCCCATCTACAAATCTCTCCATGGCCACACCACAACTGCAAGTTCACTTTGCAAAATGTGAGATTGTGGGCAACAAACGAACTGCAGTTTACTTCTTACATTTCCAGGTCTGGAGATGTGTGTCTGAATAGACACCTACTAGCATGGATTTCTCTGTATGTCTCTCCTTTTAAAGATGAATTTACATTCATGCTCAGTGAACATATGCAGGCTAGCATCCAAGATAGATCCTCACGTTTGTACCACTAAACTGGATTCTAACTCCAGTGGGTAACAATTAACAAAAACTTCACCAGCATTGAAATAATTGTCTGTAAACGGGATGACGGAATTTCCTGCGTGTAAGATATCTTGACAACCAAAGAAAATACTGCACTGAGGATTTAGGCACCCTTAGGCTCATTTCACTGCTCTCAACATTATAAAGCTGATCAATGACTGCTTGTAATTACAGTTATTAATTCCTAACTTGACTATCTCAGTGAAGAAGCACAGCCATGCATATCATATAGCCCAATGACTGTTGTGTCTCTATTCCTTTCACTGGATCAAGGTCACCCATTAGATGTTATGTCATAATATCCACAACAAGATAAGCTGTGCACAAGAGAATCATAATTGTAGATTTTATGGAAATCTGCAGAAAGACACTGGCTATTCATTAGATAACTCATATCACATTCAGTTTACCTTCCCCACATCAACCATAACGCCACACAATCCTGCCATGGCAGCTTCTGCAAGGCATGTCAGATCTTTGACATGGACACCACCCACCACATACATGGCAGATACACGTGACTCAGCCAATGCTGTCTATCTGTTATGCTGCAGGTAAGGATGCCCCAAGGCATGTTATATCAGCAAGACCATGCAGATCTAAAACAACAGATGAATGGACACCTTGCAAGAATCACCAGGCAGGAATGCTCCCTCCCAGTCAGGAACACTTCATTGGTCAAGGACATTCAGCCTCCAATCTTCAGGTAAGCATCCTCCAAGGCAGATTTCGAGATACATTACAACACGGAATAGCCAAGTTCCGTGCCCATTAAGGAGGCCTCAACAGTGATCTTCAGTTCAGGTCACACTACATGACCCCACTACACTGTCCTGTATCTGTAAAATTGTCCTTACCGTCCTGTTTTGACAGCATCACTTGATAAATTACAATCTCTTTACTTTAATTAGTTTGTAAAGTTTTGAATTACTCATGATGTTGGTTAGACTCTCGGCATGCAGCTCCTACACCTATCATGTTATTCCAGTCATTTAGTTTATCTCCAGCACCATCTTATTTTTAATTTTTTTGTAATTATCTCTCAACCTCATTTAATTGGATTATGGGTCATCCCTTTGCTTGTTATTCAGCTGTTGACATTTTACTCACTGTCTAACACTATTAGTCACCTACAGAGACTTATCTGACATTCCACACATACCGTTTGTTTGATCTTTTGAACTGTCTGCCTATGAATGCTGCGTCTGTGTGTTCTTTTCTCTCACTGCACCTGACAAAAGGGCTGTGCTCCGAAAGCCTGTGACTTCAAGTAAACCTGATGGACTAGAACCTGGTAACTTCTTTGGTATGTCCACCCCAGTCCAACACGGCACCCTCCGCATCATGCCCACATCCACCAGAATGTAGTAAAACCACATCAGGATCAAGGACATCCTTCAGGGAAGGAAACCTACTGTCCTCAGCCAGACAGTTGCGTGGCCAATAACTCCAGAACCATAATAGTGAGGCAACTCTGAAATGTACTGCAATGTTACTGTTGCATTCAAGAAAGACAGTGCACACTAACACCTCAAGGGCAATTAAGGATGGACATGAAATGCTGACCATGCTGACGATGCCAACATCCCAACAGTGAAAAGTTTTATTTTTTTCTCCTCTCCTCAGTAGGGAGATGTGGTACAATTTTGAAGGTGGGTAAAGAGGTCACAAATCCAGAAATGAGCATTGATTTTTAAAGTTTTTGAGAAGATTTGTAGCTCAGGTTGCAGACACGCTCACCAAGCCGGTGGGGTTGATTGCAGACATTGTCATCCTGTTAAGTGACAACATCAGTGTGTCTCTGGTGAACTGTCAATGTTCTGTCCCACTTGTTACTTACATGCCCCTCAGTTTGCTGGGGCGATTGACATCGCTTCCAATTCTGTTTTTCAGCGGTTTGCATATCAGGTCCAGTTCAATGTGTTTGTTTGTGGAGTTCCAGCTGGAATGCCAGACCTCCAGGAATTCCAGAGACATGCCAGGGACCTTCATCAACAAACATATTGAACTGGACCCAATACATAAACCACTGAAAAACAGAACTGGAAGTGATGTCAACCGCCCCAGCAAACTGAGACATATAAATAACAAGTGGGATAGAAAACCAATGCTTCACGGGTGTGAAGGCTTCACAGGTGCACTGACAATGTTACCTAGCAGGGTGATGGCACGTCTGCAATCAAACACATCAGCTTGGCGAGCATGTCTACAACCTCATGAGTATGCATTCCCAAAGCAGACAAATATGCTGATTCAAGGAGCCAAAGTGATACTGAGTAAACTGTTGCACAAGTGTGCATGTCCCAGTAGATTTCATCACAATTAATTATCTTTAATTAAACGTGGTATTTGATGCATCATTTGGAAAATTCAAAACAAATGTCTTTGATTAGGGGACAGTTCCATTAGATTGGAAGACAGCGAATGTAAGAGGCGCAGATAATGAAAAGGTCTTTTCCCTATGGTGGAGGAATTTAAAACCAAGGGCATATTTTTAAGATGAGAGAAGATGTAAAAAGGACACAAGGCTCAATATTTTTACAGAGAGTGGTTTGTGTGTAGAATGAACTGCCAGAGGAAGTGGTGGCTGTGAGTACAGTTATAATGGGAAAGGCTTGGAGGGATGTGAGCCAAACACAGGTGTTACAAAGCATTTGTGGATCGGAAAGCAGGACTTTAGATTTGGTGTTCGTAAAATGTTAGAGGGGAAAACAGTCTTTGGTCCCTTTAAAAGATGATGTGCATTTTTCTATGCTTAGAGATTCAAAAAAGATGTCTGTGGGCAGCTGCATGTGGGTTTTCAGGTGCACAGAGCGACTGAACTGAAATATTTGTATCAATATGCTGTACAGTCAGCAGGCCAAGCTGTTTTGTTTTGTTATCAAGACAACAAGTTTTAAATTTAGCCAATTAATTTGCACCCAGATATAAAAAGCAATTAAATTTGAATCTGATGGTATTGACAACCTAGGATTAATCCTATAATAAGGAATATTGATATGTCATCAAGGGGATAAAGGGGCAGTTGAGCAAAGACAGGAGAGCAAACTGCCATCCATACGAGTTAACAGCTCTCAAGAGAGAATCACTAGCTCTCACGGTCTTCTCTAAGTTTTAGAGAAACAACCATCTAAATCAAAGTTACCTATGGCACGCTGGTTATTATTCCTGACAGAAAAATTCAACGGAGAAGGCATAGAACATTCCGGAAGGCAGGTAAGCTGCCTGTAATTTCAAGAGCCTAAATTCTATTTTCATTATTTTTGTTTTATATAAGTGGGGTTTGTATTTATTGGACAGCATTCCATTAGAATATTGTTCTAATCAGGGATACTTAGCAGTTAGAAGGGGTTTATTCAGTTTGCTAATAATTTAGTTACTTTGTTCACTGTTAAGAGTTAGATAAATAAATTGTTACTTGTTGATTCTAAAGTGAGTGTCAGGGGTTTATTTCACTTAACTACTAGGAGTTGCTGAAAAAGCAGATTTTACCCCTTCTCACACAGCTTTTAGTAAATTATAGGGCATGGCACTCCTCTCTGAGTGTTTCAGTTTAGTTGTCGGGGAATGGGTGTTAACCTCTGCTTTATAACAGATTGGGGGCTCTTCTGGGATCTGGCCAACTCCGGTCCAGGATTTCAACAGATCGTCACAGATCGGGTTGGCGATTAGGATGGATTTGAAAAAATTTGGGGTATGAAAGTACCTAGCAGATTTAAACATATTTTGTGATTAGTGTTCTAGATTTTTAAATAAAACTTAAGTGAGAAGTGGAAAATCTGTTGTATTTCGGTTACTTATTGTTGGTAAAATCAAATAGTTCTTAACATTGAACCCCAAAACTTCTTCAGTAAAGATACTGCCCAGATTTTTCAAGGTGGTTTTGAAATACAGAAAAACGAGACACTTTTCAGAATTAGCAGACAGGCTAGAATTGGGTTTAACTAGGGATAAGAAGAAAAGTGAAATTGTAACAGTCAGCCAAGCATTTAGATTTATCTGTGAAACAATTAAGTGCAGTGGAGTTAGAAAAAATTAAATTGCAAATAAGGCAACTTGAGTTAGAAGAGAAAGAAACAGAAAGAACAGCCATGTCAGAAGATAAAGGGAAAGTATGTTCGAGTTGGAATTTGATGCAAGAAGACTTCAAATGACAGAAGTAAAAAAAGAAAACAGAAGAAAGAATGAGCAAATTCACAGTAGCCAAAAGCCTTGTAGGAATATATACAAATAAGTCCTCAAAATTCAATGAAAAATTATGTGGAAGCTCTTTTCATTTCCTCTGAGAAATTGGTTAAACAGATGAACGTGAATTAAACAGAGCAACTTCAATAGATGGGGAGAGCATTAAAGATAGAAAAGACATAGAAGATCTTAGAGATGTTATCCTGCTGGAGGAGTTTAAAAACACTTCTAGAAGTGATAAGAACGCAAGTTGAGGAACAAAAAGTTAAAACAGTGAGAAGAGCTGCAGAGATGGGTGAGGAATATGCATTAGTGCACAAATCGAAGTCTAGCTTCCAACAGTAATTTCATTCCGTGAGGGATAGAAATTGGGAAAGAGGGAGATCCTTCAATGAAAAACAAAAAGTAGCTCACATTGGGAGCATCTTATCACATATGAAAAAATAAATCCAAGAGGGTGGAGAGGAGATGAAGGACCTCAGGTGTATTCACTGTAATGAGGCGGGACACACAGAGTCACAGAGCAGGTCATTCAACAGGATGTGGTAAAGTGGCTAAACCAGTGGGATCAGTTGAGGTGGGGAAAGAAATCCCAAGAGAAGGTGAGGAGCTGCAGAAGAGCGCACAGCCTAGTCACAGGCTGGACAGTGAGGCAGTGCCCGATCTTTACAAAGCCTGCACCTCTGTTGGTAACGTTTACTCCGTAAGATCAGGGGGAGATGGTAAAAAAGTTAACATATTGAGCGACACAGGAGCAGGTCTGTCTCTAACAGTAACAGGTGAAAATATGTGTACTGTTTCTGAAATATTGCCCAAGAGAACGATAATCTGTAGAATAAATGGAGAACTGTGTAAGGCAAGGTTAGAAAGTCCAATCAAGACTGGAGAAGTGAAAGTGGGAGTGATTGAAAGAGCGGCTCTTCTAGAAATAGTTTGTTCTTGGAAATTATCTAACCAGATCACTGGTGGGAGTGATGCCCATTGTGGTGGTGAAGTCAAAAGAAAACTAGGGAACTAAGGAGTTAAAAGGAAAATACCCTGGAAGTTTTTTCAGACTCTGTGGTGACAAGATCCCAAAGCCGTAAATTAGAATAAGGAGGGAAAACAAAAGAGAAAGATGAAGGATTTGAGGTCCAGGTAGCTGATGCCTTGTTTGATGAAATGGTAAAGGAAAAGCCTCAGCAGGTAGAGGATCAGGCAAGTTAAAAGTTAAAACAGCGAGAAGAGCTGCAGAGATGGCAGATGAGTACACGTTAGTGTACAAATCAAAATCTAGCTTCTAACAGCAATTTCATTCCGTGAGGTTAAAGCAGTTACAACAAAAAGATGGGATGATAAAGGATTTATATCATTAAGCCTACTTGGAAAAGGAACCAGAATGTATTCCAGAATGTTATTACCTTAAGGTAGAAATGAAGACTTTGGCAGGTTAGTGTAGATTAGAAATAGGCAGAAGTTCACCAGATTGTGTTGCCAGTAGCATACAGACAGGAAGTAATGCAAGTAGCACACAAATTACCTGTAGGAGGTCATCTAGGAGTGAGGAAGACTCAGGCCAAGGTACAGAAGTATTTCAGTCCTGAAGAAGGGTAATACCTGAAACGTTGTCTTCTCCTCCTCCAGATGCTGCCTGGCTTGCTGTGTTTTTCCAGACTCCTATTTGTCTACTTTGGATTCCAGAAGCATTTCTATTGGCCTGGATTACATAAAGAGGTGGCTGAATTTTGCCATATCTATCACGAGTGTCAGATGGTAGGAAAGCCACAGAAAGTGATAAAACCAGTGCCTATGATGCCAAATTCTACGGGGAGAGTACAGGAAAGTGGAGTTGAAATGCCCATCAGCCATGATGTAAGTGGTGGAGCAGACTCGATGGGCCAAGTGGCCTTACTTCCACTCCTATGTTTTATGGTCTAAATTCCACATTTGAAGAGCCTTTCACATGGGTTATGATTGATTGCATAGGTCCCCTCATTAAAACCAGAAGTGGGAGCCAGTAATTGCTAAACTGAATTAATTTGTCTACCAGGTTTCTGGAGGCAATTCCATTACAGAATGTCAAGGCGAGAAAGGTTGTGCAAGAGTTGCTTGTTTTCTTTTATCCATTTGGGACAACCCAGAGAGATTCAGACAGACCAAGGGTCCAATTTTAATTATTTGAGGTGGTCATGGATAGTTCAGGCATCAAACACTTTAAATCAAGTGCATACCATTCTGAATCCCAGGGAGCACTGGAAAGATATCATCAGGCTCTAATGACAATGCTGAGGGCTTACCACCAGGATTACCCAAATGATTGGCATAAAAGCATCCCATTTATATTATGCCAGTTGCCATTAGAGATGCTCCAAATGAATCAGCTCACTTTACTCATCCAGCTTAATGTGCTGAAAATTTTGTCAAACATTAAGATTGACAAGTCGCCAGGCCCGGATCAGATTTGTCCTCGGCTGCTTTGGGAAGCGAGAAATGCAATTGCTTCGCCACTTGCGAAGATCTTTGCATCCTCGCTCTCCACTGGAGTCGTACCTGAGGACTGGAGAGAGGCAAATGTAATTCCTCTCTTCAAGAAAGGAAATAGGGAAATCCCCGGCAATTATAGACCGGTAAGTCTCACGTCTGTCGTCTGCAAGGTGTTAGAAAGGATTCTGAGGGATAAGATTTATGACCATCTGGAAGAGCATGGCTTGATCAAATACAGTCAACACGGCTTTGTGAGGGGTAGGTCATGCCTTACAAACCTTATCGAGTTTTTTGAGGATGTGACTAGAAAAGTTGATGAGGGTCGAGCTGTGGATGTGGTGTATATGGACTTCAGTAAGGCATTTGATAAGGTTCCCCATGGTAGGCTCATTCAGAAGGTCAGGAGGAATGGGATACAGGGGAACTTAGCTGCTTGGATACAGAATTGGCTGGCCAACAGAAGACAGCGAGTGATAGTAGAAGGAAAATATTCTGCCTGGTAGTCAGTGGTGAGTGGAGTTCCACAGGGCTCTGTCCTTGGGCCTCTACTGTTTGTAATTTTTATTAGTGACTTGGACGAGGGAATTGAAGGATGGGTCAGCAAGTTTGCAGACGACATAAAGGTTGGAGGTGTCGTTGACAGTGTAGAGGGCTGTTGTAGGCTGCAGCGGGACATTGACAGGATGCAGAGGTGGGCTGAGAGGTGGCAGATGGAGTTCAACCTGGATAAATGCGAGGTGATGCATTTTGGAAGGTCGAATTTGAAAGCTGAGTACAGGATTAACGATAGGATTCTTGGCAGCGTGGAGGAACAGAGGGATCTTGGTGTGCAGATACATAGATCCCTTAAAATGGCCACCCAAGTGGACAGGGTTGTTAAGAAAGCATATGGTGTTTTGGCTTTCATTAACAGGGGGATTGAGTTTAAGAGTCGTGAGATCTTGTTGCAGCTCTATAAAACTTTGGTTAGACCGCACTTGGAATACTGCGTCCAGTTCTGGGCGCCCTATTATAGGAAAGATGTGGATGCTTTGGAGAGGGTTCAGAGGAGGTTTACCAGGATGCTGCCTGGACTGGAGGGCTTATCTTATGAAGAGAGGTTGACTGAGCTCGGTCTCTTTTCATTGGAGAAAAGGAGGAGGAGAGGGGACCTAATTGAGGTATACAAGATAATGAGAGGCATAGATAGAGTTGATAGCCAGAGACTATTTCCCAGGGCAGAAATGGCTAGCACGAGGGGTCATAGTTTTAAGCTGGTTGGTGGAAAGTATAGAGGGGATGTCAGAGGCAGGTTCTTTACGCAGAGACTTGTGAGAGCATGGAATGTGTTGCCAGCAGCAGTTGTGGAAGCAAGGTCATTGGGGTCATTTAAGAGACTGCTGGACATGTATATGGTCACAGAAATTTGAGGGTGCATACATGAGGATCAATGGTCGGCACAACATTGTGGGCTGAAGGGCCTGTTCTGTGCTGTACTGTTCTATGTTCTATGTTCTACTCCACTGGAATTGATATTCAGAGACTAAGTAAGAGTGCGTTTAAAATTAATGGAGGAAACATTGATAGGGCCAAAGTCAGAGATCTCACAGTTGGAATATGTATCTGAGGTGAGAGAAAGATTAAACAGAGTAACAGAGTAGGTGATAACATAGTGTGGAGCTGGATGAACACAACAGGCCAAGCAGCATCTCAGGGGCACAAAAGCTGACGTTTCGGGCTCCACACTTTGTTATCTTGGATTCTCCAGCATCTGCAGTTCCTATTATCACTAACAGAGCAGGTGAATTAGCTAGATAGCATTTGAAGGTGGCATAGCCCCTAATAAAGCAAGAAGCAGATAAGAAATCTCAAATTCAAACGTTCGCCCATGTGGATAACGTATTGGTGCTGTTGTCAGTGGTAGATGTCTTCAAAACATGGTTTAGAGGTCCTTATCAGATTGAGAAGTCAAGTCAGGTGAATTATCTGGTAAAGATGCCAGATAGGAAAACAATTTATCAGGTATGTCATGTCAACATGCTGAAACCTTATTATGACAGGGAAAAGAACTGGAGAAACAGGAAATAGGTACTGCCACTCAGAGTGAGGAATCAAATCTAGATGCGTTGGAATAAACTGAATAATGAGTTAGTCCTTAAAGTATGGGATAGGGTAGCGCACTCTCTATGCCAGGAACAGGGAACTGAATTGAAAGACTTGTTACAGTGCTATGAGGACACATGCAGAAATAGATTGGGGAGGACAAATGCCACTGTGCATGAGAAAGCTGTTACAATAAAACAGGCTTAATCCTCTAAAAGCAGCCAAGTTTCAGAAGGAAGTAGATGCAATGCTCCAAGAAGACATCATAGAGCCATGTGAAAATAAGCTGATCATGTTGGTTCCCAAACCCGATGGCACTCAATGATTCTGCATAGATTATCAGAAGGTTAATGCCGTGGCCAAATCTGACACGCACCCAATTCTAAGACTGGAGGACTGTGAGGGAAAAGTAGGACGAGCCTCTTATATTACAAAGTTGGACTTACTTCGCAGCTTCTAGCAAGTACCTTTGTTGGAGAAAACGAAAGAAGTTTCTGTTTTTATAATCGTAAGTGGGCTGTATCAATTTCAAGTCATGCCTTTTGGAGTGAAAAACACACCAGCCACTTTTCAAAGACTTACAAACAGAGTTGTGGCAGGATTGGCTAATTGTGCCACCTACATAGAGGACTTAGTGATCTTTAGCCATTTGTGGAAAGATCACATGGAGCATTTGGCAGCGCTCTTTGAGAAACTATAGACGCAAAGTTGGTCATAAACTTAGCCAATAAAAAACAGAATTCACAAAGGTGGAAGTGACCTTTTAGGGCACAACATTAGACACGGATGGATGACCCAGTGGAACATGAAGACTAAGCCATCCAGAAATTTCCAAGACCATTCTTGAAGGAGGAAGTACTATAATTTTTAGGATTGTGCAGATTCTACAGGAAATTTTTACCAAATTTCAGTTTTCACTAAGTTTTAGAGAAATCAAAGATATGTACAGCACAACTAATGCATGTTCCTGACAGAAGGATTCAACATAGAAGGGATTCCTGACAGCCACTTGATACAGAAGGCACAGAACATTCCAGAAGACATGTAAGCTGGCTGTAATTTTGAGACACTAAATTCTAATTTTTATTATTTTTGTTTTATTTAAGTGGGAATTGCATTTATTGGGAACAGCGTACCATTAGGATCTTGCTTTAATTGGGAATAATTAGTAGAAGGGGTTTATTCCAATTATTAATAATTTAGTTAATTTGTTCTTTTAGAGTTAGATAAATAAATTGTTACTTGTTGAATCTAAAGCGAGTAACAGGTGTTTATTTCATTTAACCACTAGAAGTTGCCAAAAAAACGGATTACACCCCTTCTCACCTTTTAACTGATTATAGGGCGAGCAGCTCCTCTCTGAGTGTTTCAGTTTTAGTTATCAGAGGGTGGGGGTGCAATCTCCAATTTATAACACAGACTAGTGGGACTGATTTGGTTTGGGAACATGGTAGATCATGGACAAGTTGGGCTGAAGGGTCTGTTTCCACGCTGTATGAGTCTATATAACTCCTTTATTCAAAAAGGGGAACAGAAAGCAACTACAGGCCAGTTAGCTTAACATCTCTCACAAGAAAAATATTAGAAGCAGTTCGTAAACAGGTTATAGCAGGACGCTTGTACAAGTTAAATATGAAGGAAGAAAGTGTAAGTTACCATTATCTTGGAGGACTAGTAGGCAACTCTTTTGCAAGGGGAGGCGATGGCCTAGTAGTATTATCGCTGAATTGTAATGCAGACATGCCAAATACATTCTGGCGACCCAGGTTCGAATCCCACCATGGCAGATGATGAAATGTGAATTTAATAACTATCTGGATGACGACCACAGATCCATTGTCGATTGTCGGAAAAACCCATCTGGTTCACTGATGCCCTTTATGGAAGGAAACTGCCATCGTACCTGGTCTGGCCTACATGTCACTCCAGACCCACAGCAATGTGGTTGACTCTTAACTGCCCTCTGGGCAATTAGGGATGGGCAAGAAATGCTGGCCTGGCCAGGAACACACTCATCCTGTGAATAAAGAAAAAAAAAATGGTGGTGATTTTAAGCTGAGGCCACCATGCTGCAGGTAAGGGATGAGAATGGACAGTGGGGATGGCATATGAATCAGAACTCTTGGCATCACTCAAAATCCAGCCAATCATCTAAACAAATTGGCAGGCAGAGTCAACACAGTTTTATGAAAGGAACCCACACTTAGTCAATCTATTGGAGTTCCTTGAGAAGATAACATGGACTGTGGATAAAGGGGAACCAATGCACTTACTGTGATTACATTTTTTGAAGCATTTGATAAGGTGCCACATCAAAAGATTGCTGCAGAAAATAAAACATCATGGTGTGGGGGTGTACATTGGCATGTATAGAATGGCATGTATATCTTTGCTTCACAGATGCTGCCAGACCTGCTTAGCTCTTCCACCAACTTCTGTTTCTGTTCCTGATTTACAGCATCCACAGTTCTTTTGGGTTTTAAT
This sequence comes from Stegostoma tigrinum, assembly GCF_030684315.1. Taxonomy (NCBI): domain Eukaryota; kingdom Metazoa; phylum Chordata; class Chondrichthyes; order Orectolobiformes; family Stegostomatidae; genus Stegostoma; species Stegostoma tigrinum. The sequence goes on along the minus strand of NC_081363.1, from coordinate 4,212,045 downwards.
AGTCTCTCAGCTTACCACAGAAGTCTCGACTGTTTGTAAATATAAAAAATGAGTAGAAATGTATGTGTTTAACAGAAGTAAACTGCACAGTATGCTGAGGGGCCGAGGTAAAGGTTGAAGATCACAGGTGGTGTTATAGAGGGACTATGGAAGGAATAGAAAGAAAATCATTTCCTTTACAATGTCTTACCCCAGCACCATCTACTTTTTCCTTGCACCTCTTCATTTTTGTCAATAATTCAATCCCCTCCTTTCAACCTGATCACAGACCAACCCTCTCCTTGTCCTTCACCTATCCCAGTCTGTTCTTGCTTACATCCTTCTCCAACTACCTAATGGTTTCTGAAATGTTAGCTCTCTCACTCACCTGTTTTCATTTCACATTTTCAACATTTGCAGTATTTTCCTTTACCACGAGCATATTGAGCTTAAGATTGTGGGAGAAAGAGAGCTAATGGAGATAGAAACACAATAACGCATGTTCGGACTTTCAAGCCTGCTCTGCCACTCAATACGATCATGGCTGACCATCCAACTCATTATAATATTCCCCATCTCTCTCCAAACCCTTTGATCCCTCTAGCCACAAGAACTCAATCTGTGTCCTCGTTGAAAACATTTTTTCTTGCAGAGAATTCCAGACTCACCACTCTCCAGGTGAAGACATTTCTCCTTATCTTAGTCCTGAATGGCTTACTCCACATTGTTATACTATGGCCCACTAGTCTGCACTTCTCAGACATTGGGAACACCCTTCCTACATTTAGCCTGTCTTGCGCTGTTAGAATTTTCAAGGTTTCTGAGATATCACCCTCATTCTTCTAAGCACCAGTCATTACAATCCTAACCAATCTAGTCTCTCATATGTCAGTGCTCCAGTCCCAGAAATCAGTCTAGTAATCTCTCTATAGCAAGAACATCTTTCTGCAAATAAGGAGATCAAAACTGCACACAATATTCCAGGTGCGAACTCACCATACTTTGCATAGTTGCATCAAGACATCCATCTCCCTGTGCTCAAAACCCTCATGATGAACAAGAACAATTTTTTCAGATATATATGGAATACACAAATTTAATGTGTGTTGTACTATCTAGGTACAGCAAACAAGTAAATAGATAAACAGTTGTTTTAAAAAAATGGAGTTGATTAGATTCAATCAGAACTAAATGAAACACAAATATCCTGCACATACAATACCATTAGTACCCCATACACGAAGCAGCAATGACACAAGTGCTGTAAGGCAACAGAGCAAATGCCATTTAAAATCAGCTGCTCTATTCATTCAAGTTACTTGAGTGCAGTTGAATTAGTTGTGTATGTGCTCCAGCTCAGGTTTCTTCTCTCCCATTTTCTCACACTGCCTCTCCTCATTCAGAAGAATGGTTTCAACGCACAGATGCCAGCTACCTTCTGGCATATCACCCATGTGATAATGGTTTATCGGCCCGCCTCAACAGGAAGATAGAATATACAACCACAGGGAACACGTCAACTGATGACACCAATATGACTGTGTGCACAGTACGTGCAGTTTAATGCAGACTGTGACATAGTTCCATGAATAGGAATTTGATTTACTGGATCTAATCTAGATTTGCCATAATTCACAGCTTATTTAGTTGCTGCGCTGCATGGGGGATTTGACATATGTCACAGCAGCAATAGATGTTTTATCATTGTATTAGTAACTGGTTGGTCTCAGTTCAGGTTGCAATTCAAAAACCAAAAACTGGAATGAAATCAAGGTCATTCTTTCTTGTTCGTTCATGGGATCTGGATATTACTGGCCAGGGCAGTGTTAATTGAACTTCCCTAATTGCCAGAGGGCATTGAGGTTGGTTGTCTCACTGAGCTGGTTTGTGGTTCCGTAGATGTTTCGTTACTATGCTGGGTAACATCCTCAGTGCAGCCTCTGATGAAGTGTCGGTGTGTTTCCCCACCTGGTTTTTAAACTCTGGGGTCTGTTGTGATGGATTGCCTCACTTCCGGGTTTCCTCCGCAGTGGAATGTATATGGGGTCGAGTTCAATGTGTTTATTAATAGCCTGCTTCGTGGAGTGCCATGCTTCCAGGAATTCCCATTCCTGTCTCTGCCCAGCCTGTCCCAGGATCTTGGTGTTGTCCCAGTCGAAGTGGTGGTTCTCCTTGTCCATGTGGATTGAGATGAGTGAGTATCGGTCGTGTCTTTTTGTAACCAGTGGGTGCTCATGTACTCTTGTTGTTAGTTCCCTTCCTGTTTGTTCGATGTAGTGTTTCTCGCAGTCTCTGCAGGGGATCTTGTGGATGGCATTGGTCCCGTCCATGGTGGGGAACGGGTCTTTAGTTCAGGTGAGCACTTGTCGTAGGGTTGATGTGGGTTTGTGTGCCATTCTGATGCCTAGCAGTTGCAGAAGTCTGGTGGTGAGTTCTGACGTGTTCCTGATGTAGGGTAGTGTGATGTGTGTCTTGGGATGTGTGGAATCTTCCTGATGTTGTTCCTGTAGGCATCTCCTGACCCAGTTCTTTGAATATCCATTAGCTTTGAACACTTGGAAGAGGTATTCCTCCTCCTCTTGGCATAGTCTGCCAGTGGGCAGTTAAGAATCAAACGCATTGCTGTGGGTCTGGAGTCACATGTAGGTGAAGATGGCAGACTGTCTTCCCTCGAGGACATTAGTGAATCAGATGGGTTTTTCTGATGATCAGCAACAGTTTCATGGCCACCATCAGGCTCTTAATCCCCGATTTTTATTGAATTCAAACTTCATCATTTACCACGATAGGGTTTGAATCTGGGTCCCTAGACACTACCTGGACTTCTGGTCTAATAGTCCAGTGATAATACCACTAGGCCATCGCCTCCCTCTGTATATGAACATCCCTCCCATCTCCTAGTGGTACACTGATTTTGTCAAGGATTGCACTAGGAGGATTCCCAATCCTGACTAGACCCTGCTATTAACAAAGAACAAAGAACAAAGAAAATTACAGCACAGCAACAGGCCCTTCGGCCCTCCAAGCTTGCCCCGATCAAGATCCTCTGTCTAACCTGTCATCTATTTTCTACCGGTCTATGTCCATTTGCTCCCTGCCCATCCATGTACCTGTCCAAATATATCTTAAAAGACACTAACGTGTCTGCGTCTACCACCTCCGCTGCAACGCGTTCCAGGCACCCACCACCCTCTGTGTAAAGAACTTTCCACGCATATCTCCCTTAAACCTTCCTCCTCTCACTTTGAACTCATGACCCCTAGTAATTGAGTCCCCCACTCTGGGAAAAAGCTTTTCGCTATTCACCTGTCTATACCCCTCATGATTTTATAGATCTCAGTCAGGTCCCCCCTCAATCTCCATCTTTCTAATGAAAATAATCCTAATCTATTCAACCTCTCTGCATAACTAGCACCCTCCATACCAGGCAGCACCCTGGTGAACTTCCTCTGCACCCTCTCCAAAGCATCCACATCCTTTTGGTAATGTGGCGACCAGAACTGTACACAGTACTCTAAATGTGGCCGAACCAAAGTTCTATACGACTGTAACGTGACCTGCCAACTCTTGTACTCAATGCCCCATCTGATGAAGGAAAGCATGCCATATGCCTTCTTGACCACCCTACTAACCTGCGTTGTCACCTTCAGGGAACAATGGACCTGAACACCCAGAACTCTCTGTTCATCAATTTTACCTAGGACTTTTCCATTTACTGTATAGTTCGCCCTTGAATTTGATCGTCCAAAATGCATCACCTCGCATTTGCCCGGATTGAACTCCATCTGCCATTTATCTGCCCAACTCTCCAATTTATCTATAGTCTGCTGTAATCTCTGACAGTCCCCTTCACTATCTGCTACTCCACCAATCTTAGTGTCATCAGCAAACTTGCTGATCAGACCACCTACACCTTCCTCCAAATCATTTACGCATATCACAAACAACAGTGGTCCCAGCACAGATCCCTGTGGAACACCACTAGTCACAGGTCTCCAATTTGAGAAACTCCCTTCTACTACTACTACTCTGTCTCCTGTTGCCTAGCCAGTTCTTTTATCCATCTAGCTAGCACACCCTGGACCCCATGTGACTTCACTTTCTCCATCAGCCTGCCATGGGGAACCTTATCAAATGCCTTACTAAAGTCTATGTATATGATATCTACAGCCTTTCCTCATCAATCAACTTTGTCACGTCCTCAAAGAATTCTACTAAGTTGGTAATGCATGACCTTCCCTGCACAAAACCATGTTGCCTACCACCGATAAGCCCATTTTCTTCCAATTGTAAATAGATCGTGTCCCCCAGTATCTTCTCCAGTAGCTTCCCACCCACTGACGTCAGGAGTGATTAACGTGGAGGAGGGAACTGAAAGGATTGGAATAAACTCAGGCTTTTCATTCAGGATAATTAGGTGCTGTCAGAATCTGCCCTACCAAGAAAAGGGAGAAAATTGATGAGAGGCAGGTAGAAAAACATACATGCATGAGGAAAACACCATTTACTTATTGTAATGCACAAAGCATCATTGTTAGTAACTGGATTCAAACACACGAGGACCAACATACCACAAGCACCCGGTCACTGAAAATAACAATCTTTTGATCAAACACAGTAAAATTCTAATTTTACCAGACTTGCACCTGGACAACAAGATTTATTTGATATTTTTTAACAGATTAAGCAGTAAGAAGACCTAATTCACAGACACAATTACTGATATGTGAAAGCTTAAATCAATTAAGCCCACATCAAGAACTGGTTGCTTTTTTGGGAAAGACTGATTAAAGTTAAAGTTGAGTTCATTTATCATCTAGAAGACTGGACTGCTCAGATTTTGAGTGGCCTGTCTAGAATGAAAATCAAAGTTTCCCCCCTGTTTACTGTTATTTCAGAGCAAAGCTCTCAGTGAATTTTTAATCAATGAACGTGGAATCTCACACAACATCACTACCACTCCTTCAAAAGTACGTCAGAATTGTCATGTTCTGAAATGCTTTACCTGAAAGGGTGGCAGAAGCAAAAGTGTAGAATTATAAGTTACAAAAGCGAATCAGACGTCTACTTAAAACTTCCAAGGCAATGGGGATCAGAGACGGAGACTAATTGAGTGGCTCTTTCAAAGGAGCTGGCAAAGGCTCAGTGGACTGAATAGACTCCTTCTGTACAGCATGATTCTATGAAAACCGGTCATGAAATAGAACTTTGGAAACTGTTTATTCAAAGAAACTGCAGCCTGCTTAAGGCAGACAGAATCAAGGTGATCTGGAATGTCTTACTGTCACACGGACAACAAGGGACAGAGAGTTTCCACCTGTCACATCGACACAGTCCAGACAGAGTCCACTGGAATAGCTAAAATACTGGAGACTTGTGAATGCAAATGGATTATGGCAAGGGACTGAACACCCTGACTAAATGATCGATTCTGCTAATAAATCCATTCTCAGCTATATTAGTTCACCAGGTTACCACTCAAATACATTAAGGGATGCTTTTTAAATGGAAAGAGAACATAAAGACTTATTGTTCCTCTGTTACTATTCCTCCTATTATACTGCTCAACCTGACAGGTTTGTGGAAAGTTTAAATTTATGATTATACAAATGAACTTTAGTGGAAATACGAACTGTAACCTAACCCTTCAGCACCCAAAATGGAAAATCTACTCTGTTTAATATTTATTCAGTCACTTTCTTCAAAAGTTGAAGAAAATAGGCAATGCTTCAATTGCAAACTGCCCTGGCTTCCTTGCTCTGTACAGGAAACTATTCTGAATTATTTTCCACAAGATGTTTAGGAATGGATAAAAGTGACACTCTGCTTAGCATTTTTCCAATGATGCAGCCTCCAATAGAAGTAAACCTGCTGGTTACACTTTACCGCCATCTACAAGTGCGGAAGTGTTAACCTCAGTTTCCCAAGCACTGACCTTTGTGTTAAATTTAGCCCAGCTGGTGCAACCCTCTGTGGGAAGGACTTTGCAAAAACGGCAGTGCTCCATACAATCTGCCCCAGGGGAAGCAATTCTTAGTAAGGCATACTCTGGGAAAACGCTAGGCAACTTGTGTTCCCATGAAAATTGGTGTCATTATGATTAAATCTGTACAACGTACACTTTCAAATCAAAATATGGATTGCATTAGTGTACTTCAAGAATTTGTCAGTACTTCAAACAGTAGAAGTTGTATTTCAAAACAGTACATTTCCATGACCACTATTCATTATGCTCCTGGTATTCAGCATCAAAAATACAGGCCCCCTTGATCTCAGTTTTAGACCATACTGGACTCACAGGCATACCACCACTAGTGTGAGTTATCCAAATCCTGCAACCTTGTCCCACTACCTGCACATCGTCCAAACTTGTCCCACATAGAACATAACAGCACAATACAGGCCCTTCGGCCCTCGATGTTGCCCTGTCCTGTGAAACCAATCTGAAGCCCATCTAACCTACACTATTCCATTATAGAACATAGAACATTACAGCACAGTACAGGCCCTTCGGCCCTCGATGTTGTCCCGACCTGTCATACCGATCTCAAGCCCATCTAACCTACACTATTCCATGTACATCCATATGCTTATCCAATAATGACTTAAATGTACCAAAGTTGGCGAATCTACTACCGTTGCAGGCAAAGCATTCCATTCCCTTACTACTCTCTGAGTAAAGAAACTACCTCTGGCATCTGTCCTATATCTTTCACCCCTCAATTTAAAGCTATGCCCCCTCGTGCTTGCCGTCACCATCCTAGGAAAAAGGCTCTCCCTACCTAACCCTCTGATTATTTTATATGTTTCAATTAAGTCACCTCTCAACCTTCTTCTCTCTAATGAAAACAGCCTCAAGTCCCTCAGCCTTTCCTCGTAAGACCTTCCCTCCATACCAGGCAACATGTTGGTAAATCTCTTCTGCACCCTTTCCAAAGCTTCCACACCATTCCTAGAATGCGGCGACCAGAACTGTACACAATACTCCAAGTGCGGCCGCACCAGAGTTTTGTACAGCTGCAGCATAACCTCATGGCTGCAAAATTCAATCCCTCTACCAATAAAACCTAACACACCATACGCCTACTTAACAACCCTATCAACCTGGGTGGCAACTTTCAGGGATCTATGCACATGGACACCAAGATCCCTCTGCTCGTCCACACTACCAAGAATCTTACCATTAGCCCAGTACTCTGTATTCCTGTTACTCCTTCCAAAGTGAATTACCTCTCGCTTTTCTGCATTAAGCTCCATTTGCCACCTCTCTCAGCCCAGCTCTGCAGCTTATCTATGTCCCTCTGGAACCTGCAACATACTTCCGCATTGTCCACCGACTTTAGTGTCATCCGCAAATGTACTGACCCATCCTTCTACGCCCTCATTCCGGTCAAATATAAAAACATTTACAAACAGCAGTGGCACCAAAATAGACTAGTAACTGAACTCCAGGATGAACGTTTCCCATCAACCACCACCCTCTGTCTTCCTACAGCTAGCCAATTTCTGACCCAAACTGCTAAATCGCCCTCAATCCCATGTCTCCATATTTTCTGCAATAACCTACCGTGGGAAACCATGCACATCCTCCAACCTTGTCCCACTACCTGCACATCCTCCCATTTTTTGTCTACTGTATCCGTTGACCTTGATGTGGCCTCCTCAACATCAGTGAGGCCAAGCACAGACTCAATGACTCTTTTGTGGAGCATCTGCACTCTGTACACAATGGCAACACCTCCCGGTCGCCAACCATTTTAACTCCCCCCTCTCATGATGACATGTCCATCGTGGACCGCCTCCAGTGCCACAATGATGTCACACCCAAACTGAAGGGACAACACCTCATATTCTGCCTAGATAGGCCTAAACATGGAATTCACCAGTTTTAAAATCTCTCCACCCCGGCCTCATCCCACATCCGAGGTACCTTCTCATCCCTGCCTCCTTGACCTGACACAATCTGTCCATCTTCTCTCCCACTTATCCACTCCGCTCAAGCCACTGACCAATTCCCATCGCTCCTTACCTGCACTCACCTATCACCATCCCACCAACCTTTCTCCAGCCCCACCCCTCCTCCGTTTATTTATTTCCCAGCTCCCTTCCCCCCCCCATTTCTGAAGAAGGGTCCCAACCCAAAACATTAATTTTGCTGCTCCTCTGATGCCGCACACTGTGTTGTCTGTGACTTCAGCCTCTGCAGTTCCTGCTATCTCCAACATCTATTGACACGGTTCCTTTCACAACATCAGGAGATTTTTCTTCCAGCCGATGACGTACAATTAGCAGCAAGACTTTCCAACACATGGCAGAACAGCAGCTGATACACACAGATGAAAAACAGCCAACACCTTAATAAATCCATCATGACTAATCGAGAACAGCCAACAGGCAGAGTTTAAAAATTCCTTATGTTTACACACAATGACAACACAGAACAGACCATTTAGCTCAAATGTCCACCAGGTACACTCCCACTTTAGACCAAAGTAACCTCCTATACTACCCCACCATCTCATGTATTTCTCCATAAACTTCTTTTAGATTAGATTACAGTGTGGAAACAGGTCCTTCGGCCCAACAAGTCCACACCGTCCCTTGCAACATCCCACCCAGACCCATCCCCCTATAACCCACACAGCCCTGAGTACTATAGGCAATTTAGCATGGCTGATCCACCTATCCTGCACATCTTTGGACTGTGGGAGGAAACCGGAGCACCCGGAGAAAACCCACGCAGACACAGGAAGAATGTGCAAACTCCACACAGACAGTCGCCCGAGGCTGGAATCGAACCTGGGTCCCTGGCGCTGTGAGGCTGCAGTGCTAACCACTGAGCCACCGTGCTGCCCCAAATGTTATTCATATTTGTCACTCCTTGTTGCAGTGTTTGACATTGCAACCACTCTCTGAACAAGTTACAGGCACATCAAGTCATTCTTCACCCTCAATGCTATAATCAGCTATACAAGCAGATTTTGCCTAAAATACAAAGGTGTCACCATTTGCTTTGACACAGTAGTATAAACAGTTTAGCCCAATGCATTGTCGAATCGGTCTGCACTTCAAACAGAACTCATTACAATAATAAAGCACTGTATGGTACTTTTATCTTTGAACAGTTCCTCTCACTCCCTTCCAGTGATCTGATTGAGATCCATTATTTGATCAAAGCACTACGATCAGCCAGAAGCCACTAAACCCTGTAATGCAAAAATGGTTTCACATTGGCTACTCTTAAACTACAGTCAAAGGACTGAATCAAAACAGAAACAAATTAGAATTAGTGGCTGCAATTATTCATTCACGATCACTGAAGGGCTGGGAACAATTACACAGCTGTGCCAACTGCCATTCCTTTCAGGTCATTCTTCTGTCGACGAAGGATTACAATCAATCCATTAGATCCACACGGGGCATTTTAGAACAGATACCTTGACCGACGTGAAGAACAATCCTTGATGGTCAGGGTTTGCCACAAGTTTCATACATGAATTTACTAAATGACCATGAGAGCTGTTGCTTTCAGCCTGCTGTTAAGCCACTGCATGCATCAGTCACGGTGACGGTACAGACCAGTCTACAGTTAATGTCACATTCAAGTGATAGGTATGTCCGTCATTGAATCTTTTATTACATCTCCTATTGTCTCATTGCTATTATTAATTCTGTCACTTCACCATATCCTGCTCTTTACCTAAGCAATTCACAGGTCATTCCTGTACCCAGACTGCGAAAAGCTATAGATAACAAAGTGTGGAGTCTAGGCCCGAAACATCAACTTTTGTGCTCCTAAAATGCTGCTTGGCCTGCTGTGTTCATCCGGCTCCACGCTTTGTTATCTCAGATTCTCCAGGATCTGAAGTTCCCATTATCTCTGAAAAAATCTATATTCATGTTGTGACGTAAATTGTGGGATTTCTATACATTAATTCTAAGTTTTGGCTTTTGGTTTTTGAGTCAGTAATTGGTGGGTTTGCGTCTCTCTCAAGGTAATAATTAAATTGTAAGTATTTCTGTAGCTATGGTGATTTATTTTAAACAAATTGAGGCCTAGTACCTGAATCTGTGCATCACAAATGGATTTTTCTTTACCTTGGATTCATTGTGGTTTCAAGGCTTGTTAGAGATTTCTAGCACTTGCTTGTTTTAAAACTCAAGAAAACACCAATAACTTAGTGACTTTTTCCCCCCAGTTTTGAGCCGTTCTGAGAAGTCTTTGGATGAAGCTGGATGTATAGACACACTCCAGTGAAGGGAAGTGTATAGGTTATCCTTGAGGGAAGAGTTAGGATCGATCCCCAAACCTGCAGTGTTGGGGTAAAACCCTGAAAGAGGAGGAAATAAACATAGCTCTTGTGGTTAAAGGGAGCAAAAGGGATAGTGGTAGGGGGTTGGGGTTGCAGGAATAGGGTTGAGCTCGATAGTCAACCACGATCATGCTGAATGGCAAAGCAGATGTCAAGGGCATGCTTTAGGATTAAGACTGTGACCGTTGGTTCTAAGCACCCCATCAATGGGAACCTCCCTCCTGCATCTATCCTGTCGTCTTCATCTGCCTTAAAAGAGGAACGTCTTACTCTGAGATTATGTCCCCTGGTCCTACAGTCTCACAATGGGAAACAGTCTCTGCATATATCCTGACAAGTCCCCTAAGAATCCCTTGTGGTTCAATAAGGTTGCCCTTTCACTCTCCTAAACTCCACGAGTACAAGCTCAAGGAACTCAACCTCCTCTCCCAGGGCCCACCAAACCTAGGATAAACCCTGTGATCCTTCTCTTGACTGCCTCCAATGCCAGGGCAATTTTCCTTAGAAGGGGGACCAAAGCTGCTCATAGTAGTCCAGCAGCATGGAGGGAAGAAGGTGGTTGAGAGGGCCTGTGGTGGCAGCAGTGTGGTGAATCGGGACATCCATTCCCCAATTCATTGTCAGTGGATCTGGTTTGTACCTCCTGGGGAGGTGTGGTAGTTTAGTGGTGGCTATCATGGTGGAGGCCTGGTGGTTCCAGTTCATTCCCTGTGGCTATGGCAGTAAACGTAGCAACGTGGTGGCTACGAGCAGAGGCCGAAGTGACCATGGCTTCAGTGTCGGCAACTCTGTGGGTATGGTCTATCCATCCTGCTCATATCCCAGATGTTCAGCAGATGCAAGCTTTGCCTTTGCATCATAAATATTTCTGTGAAGTGCCGTGGATCTGATGTTGCTAATGTGACACAAAGTGTCTAGTCAATTTGTATTTCTTTCTGTGTTGGTATGTGAGAGCAATTACATTAGCAAGGATACTGGAAATATCTTCCTGCTCTTCTTTGATAGTAGTAACATATGCAGAACCACACGGAGGAACTGTAAACCACTTCAGTAAGAAAAAAAAATCACGTGTCAGGGATAACCAAAGGTGACGACTCATTTTACCCTCCCAAACCAAGGGTTGTTGAGATTTACTTTCATGCTGAGCTAATACTAAGACAATACCAACTGCTTTACTACAATCAAAGATACAGCTTAGCAGTCCTTGCGGTCAGGACACCCAGTGCCGCTAGGGAGGGTGTTCCAGGTTTCTGATCCTGTAATAGTCAAAACTTGAGAGGAGCATAAGTTGATGAGCACCTTATATTGAACACATTAAGAAATCCAGTGGAAATTCAGAAGAACTTCCTTTACCCAAAGAGTGCCTTTTATATCACACAATCCTTTGTACAGCACTGCTGTAGGCAAGAGCCACAGATACAAGAGCCAAATCCTCTCCTCCCGCAACACCATTCTATGAGTCAACGATTAGTTTAGCATTTTGTTTTGAAAAGCTGGATGATTACTTTACTGGGTAAGGTAATACAGTGATAACAAGGTGTAGAGTTGAATGAACACAGCAGACCAAGCAGCAACAGAGGAGCAGGAAGGCTGACATTTTAGTCTAGGTCCGAAACATCAGCCTTCCTGCTCCTCTGATGCTGCTTGGCCTGCTCTGTTCATCCAGCTCTACACCTTGTTATCTCAGATTCTCCAGCATCTGCAGTTCCTAATGTCTTTGAGGTGACACAGTGGTTGTGCTGTTGAACTAACCACCCTGAGGGAAACAAATTTGAACTGCCTAGGGTGGCATTCGAAAGATCTGATTTTCAAAGCAAATAAATGATTATGAAGCTGAAAGATGCTCCCTTCCTGGGGAGGAAAATGTTGTCCTAATCTAGGTTAACTCATATGTGACTCCTGTTCCACACTAATATAGTTGACTCCAATGCCTTCTGAAGTAGCCAAGATATATAAACAAAATACACCCACACACTTAATGGAATTAAATTTGCAATAGTTTTCTTTCCCCGCTCTGAGGGCTGGGCAGACTGTGGTTCAGTGATTACATTTGCTGGCTCTCAGTGGCAGGGGCCAGATCTCGATTCTAACCTAGGGCAACTGTCTTTGTGAAGTTTACACATTCTCCCCATGTCTGTCTAGATTTCCATTGGTTTTTCCAGTTTCGTCCAAAAATGTGCAGGTTAGGAGTACTGACTGTGCCAAATTGCCCCATAGTGCCCAGGGCTATGTAGGCTACGTGGTTTAGCTATGGTAATTGCGGGGTTATGGGGACAGGATGCTTTTCAGAGGGTTAGTGCAGACTCATTGGGCCAAATGGCCTCTAGCCGCACTGTAGGGATTCTATGATTCCAGGGCCTAAAGTCTTTGGAATTCCCTTCCCCAAATTACATTGGATGTAGAATTTTCAAATATTTTTAAGGCAAAGATAGATAGATTCTTGATTACTAAGGTGGGGGAAAGCTTAATCAGGAGATGCAAGCATGCAGAGTTGAGGTTAAAATCAGATCAGCCATGATCTCATCGAATGGGAGAGCAGGGTTGGAGGACCTCGTGGCCTATTCTCGTTGTTCTGTAGAGCCAAGGGAATTGGAGGGAAGAGATCAGGCTAAACCACGAACAACTGGCACTAACATGATGGTCGAATGGCCTCCTCCTGTGCTGTAGAAGCTTGATGATGTCCACTGGCTGCAGTAAGTCCAAATACATCTGCAAGACAAGCAGGACAGGCAATGGCTGCTGGCCTCGACAGTGTTGCTGCATCCGAAGAACAAAAACAATTCTGAACAAGCCACGGCATCAAGGTTCTTGGCAACATCGGCAAAGCAAAGAGATCATTATTCCTTGTGGATGCGATACCATGGGTGGAAAGCCTTTCAAAGGAAAACGGGGGGGGGGGTAAACAGAAGTAGTTTGTTTCAATGCCAAGTCAGCAGACATCAGACTGGAGAAGGGAGAGTTATCAGCAGCCCACTCTGAACAGGCTATTTGGCTGCAAGCCAGAATAGCAATTTCTCACATCTCTTATCTTAGCACACGAAGCTAGTGCAGGCACTATGCAACCTCCATAACCTCCCCCAAAAAAAACAAGGAGCTCTCTGCCTCCAATGCGTGCTCAGACAGAGCGAATGAAAGTGGATAACATGCACACAAACCCAGCTGTCTTCACAAACTTTTCTACATCAGAAAGAGGGAAACACTTACTCTAATAAATCCCGGCAATACAGGAAGATGTCTTTTCATAAACAACATACGCTCACACAAATGCAAAGAGACAGTGACATCAGTTTCAGAGATAATGGGAACTGCAGATGCTGGAGACTCCAAGATAATAAAATGTGAGGCGGGATGAACACAGCAGGCCAAGCAGCATCTCAGGAGCACAAAAGCTGACGTTTCGGGCCTAGACCCTTCATCAGAGAGGGGGATGGGGGGAGGGAACTGGAATAAATAGGGAGAGAGGGGGAGGCGGACCGAAGATGGAGAGTAAAGAAGATAGGTGGAGAGGGTGTAGGTGGGGAGGTAGGGAGGGGATAGGTCAGTCCAGGGAAGACGGACAGGTCAAGGAGGTGGGATGAGGTTAGTAGGTAGCTGGGGGTGCGGCTTGGGGTGGGAGGAAGGGATGGGTGAGAGGAAGAGCCGGTTAGGGAGGCAGAGACAGGTTGGACTGGTTTTGGGATGCAGTGGGTGGGGGGGAAGAGCTGTGCTGGTTGTGTGGTGCAGTGGGGGGAGGGGATGAACTGGGCTGGTTTAGGGATGCAGTAGGGGAAGGGGAGATTTTGAAACTGGTGAAGTCCACATTGATACCATATGGCTGCAGGGTTCCCAGGCGGAATATGAGTTGCTGTTCCTGCAACCTTCGGGTGGCATCATTGTGGCAGTGCAGGAGGCCCATGATGGACATGTCATCTAAAGAATGGGAGGGGGAGTGGAAATGGTTTGCGACTGGGAGGTGCAGTTGTTTTAAGTGCACCTCCCAGTCGCAAACCATTTCCACTCCCCCTCCCATTCTCTTGATGACATGTCCATCATGGGCCTCCTGCACTGCCACAATGATGCCACCCGAAGGTTGCAGGAACAGCAACTCATATTCCGCCTGGGAACCCTGCAGCCATATGGTATCAATGTGGACTTCACCAGTTTCAAAATCTCCCCTTCCCCTACTGCATCCCTAAACCAGCCCAGTTCATCCCCTCCCCCCACTGCACCACACAACCAGCACAGCTCTTCCCCCCCACCCACTGCATCCCAAAACCACTCCAACCTGTCTCTGCCTCCCTAACCGGTTCTTCCTCTCACCCATCCCTTCCTCCCACCCCAAGCCGCACCCCCAGCTACCTACTAACCTCATCCCACCTCCTTGACCTGTCCGTCTTCCCTGGACTGACCTATCCCCTCCCTACCTCCCCACCTACACCCTCTCCACCTATCTTCTTTACTCTCCATCTTCGGTCCGCCTCCCCCTCTCTCCCTATTTATTCCAGTTCCCTCCCCCCATCCCCCTCTCTGATGAAGGGTCTAGGCCCGAAACGTCAGCTTTTGTGCTCCTGAGATGCTGCTTGGCCTGCTGTGTTCATCCAGTGACATCAGTTTTCCTGTTTATTGCAAAGAAGTAAAACCATGACCATTTTTTAAAAATTTAATTCAGCACTCAGGGTGAAATCCTGTCAAAATCAAATATCAAAAATCAGCAAAACCAAGATGGCAAACTAACTTGTCAACAAAAGTTGTATCCAGGAAAGTTCCTGTTTGAAGATATTGCAGCATAAACATTGCCACACAAAGAACCCAGAATAAACAGACATCAGGTCTCAGTTACATAAGGATACCTCTGGGATGGAAAACTGTGTGCTGTGAATAACAATACCGCATGCAGGCCGAATACACATTTCCCTCTCGGATCACATCTTCCAAGTGGAATGTGCCTGTATAGGACGTTTTGGTTTGCATTGGAAATTATTTACAGTTTAATACTGTGGCTGGTCAGATATTAAGCAATGAACATAGAACATAGAACATTACAGCACAGTACAGGCCCTTCGGCCCTCGATGTTGTGCCGACCTGTCATACCGATCTCAAGCCCATCTAACCTACACTATTCCATGTACGTCCATATGCTTGTCCAATGACGACTTAAATGTACCTAAAGTTGGCGAATCTACTACCGTTGCAGGCAAAGCGTTCCATTCCCTTACTACTCTCTGAGTAAAGAAACTACCTCTGGCATCTGTCCTATATCTTTCACCCCTCAATTTAAAGCTATGCCCCCTCGTGCTCACAGTCACCATCCTAGGAAAAAGGCTCTCCCTATCTAACCCTCTGATTATTTTATATATTTCAATTAAGTCACCTCTCAACCTTCTTCTCTCTAACGAAAACAGCCTCAAGTCCCTCAGCCTTTCCTCGTAAGACCTTCCCTCCATACCAGGCAACATCCTAGTAAATCTCCTCTGCACCCTTTCCAAAGCTTCCACATCCTTCTTATAATCCGGTGACCAGAACTGTACGCAATACTCCAAGTGCGGCCGCACCAGAGTTTTGTACAGCTTCACCATAGCCTCTTGTTTCCGGAACTCGATCCCTCTATTAATAAAAGGTAAAACACAGTATGCCTTCTAAACAGCCCTGTCAACCTGGGTGGCAACTTTCAAGGATCTGTGTACATGGACACCGAGATCTCTCTGCTCATCTACACTACTAAGAATCTTACCATTAGCCCTGTACTTTGCCTTCTGGTTACTCCTACCAAAGTGCATCACCTCACACTTGTCCGCATTAAACTCCATTTGCCACCTCTCAGCCCAGCTGTGCAGCTTATCTATGTCTCTCTGCAACCTACAGCATCCTTTGTCACTATCCACAACTCCACCGACCTTAGTGTCGTCTGCAAATTTACTAACCCATCCTTCTACACCCTCATCCAGGTCATTTATTAAAATGACAAACAGCAGTGGACCCAACACCGACCCTTGCGGTACACCACTAGTAACTGCTCTCCAGGATGAACATTTCCCATCAACCACCACCCTCTGTCTTCTTTCAGCAAGCCAATTTCTGATCCAAACTGCTATATCTCCCACAATTCCATTCCTCCGCATTTTGTACAATAGCCTATTGTGGGGAACCTTATCGAACGCCTTGCTGAAATCCATATACACCACATCAACCGGTTTACTCTCATCTACCTGTTTGGTCACCTTCTCAAAGAACTCAATAAGGTTTGTGAGGCACGACCTTCCCTTCACAAAACCGTGCTGACTATCCGGCATCAATTTAATTGTTTCTAGATGATTATAAATCCTATCCCTTATAAAACTTTTTCCAACACTTTACCAACAACTGAGCTAAGGCTCACTGGTCTATAATTACCAGGGTTGTCTCTACTCCCCTTCTTGAACAGGGGAACCACATTTGCTATCCTCCAGTCATCTGGCACTATTCCTGTAGACTCAGAATAACTGCCCTCTTCCTCATTCTTTTCTCTTCCACCCATAACTGAGCTCCAAACAATCTCAATTGCAGCCCAGTCCATCACACAAACCAGCCTTCCATCCACTGACACTGCCCGTACTTCCCACTGCCTCAAGAAAGCGACCAGCATAATCAAAGACCCCTCCCACCCCGGTTATACTCTCTTCCACTCTCTCTGTTCAACTGGCAGAAGATACACAAGTTTGGAAACATGTACCAACAGACTTAAGAACTGCTTCTTCTCTGCTGTTATCAGACTTAGGAACAGACCTCTCATATGAGAGTGAATCTTTCTCTGCACCTCTAACTCTTATATTCTGCATTCTGTTCTGATACCCTGATTTATGTAAAGTACGGTTTGTCTGGTTAGCACACAACAGAATACTTTTCACTGCATCACAGTACATGTGACAATAACAAAATAAAATAAATCAAATCAATCTGTTCAGAAAGTGCTATCATCACAACTAGCTTTAGGACTTCTGGGGATGGAGAATTAGGTAAGTTAACCAACAGCATCTTGCATTTATACAGCGCCTTTAATGACGTAAAAACATCCCAAGAGGTCTCACAGGAATACAGGCAAACAGAACTTGAAAATGAACGGGGCAGCAAATTCCAGACATCCACCACCCTCTGGCAGAGAAAGATTTTCTCATGCCCCTCTAATCATTCTGTCCATGACCTTAAATCTAAACAGAAAAACAAGACTGTATTGGAAATCAGAAACAAACACAGAAATTCCTGGAAGACCTCAGCAGGCCTGGCAGCATCTATGGCGACAAGAGTTAATGTTTTGGGTCCAGTGATCCTCCTTCAAAATGAAGAAATCTCTGCCCCCTAGTTTCTTTATAGCTACAATTTTCAACAAAATGTTGTAGGCATACCTGCATTCACCGCTTCCTCAGGAACTTCAGTCCACATGCGAACTAACCTCTGTACGAAAATTTTGCCCGCCCCTCATGTCTTTTTTAAAAATCTCTCTTCTCACCTTAAAAACATGCCCCCTCGTCTTTAATTGCCCCATCCTTGGAGAAAGACAACCACGATTAACCCTATTTATATCTTTCATAGTTTTATAAACTTCTATAAGGTTGCCTCTCAACCTTCTACTCACCAGTGAAAACTGTCCTTGCCTATCCTGCCTTTCTTTATGACTCAAACCGTCACATCCTCTGGCAGCTCATTCCATATGCTCACTACTCTGTGTGTAAAAACTGCCCATCAGGTCGCTTTTAAATATTGCCCCTCACCTGATATCTATGCCCTGTAGTTTTGGACTCCCCTACCCTGGGTATTTACCTTATGTCTAACCCTTGTGAATTCACAAACCTCTTAAGTTTTTCAGCAAAGGAATAGCTAACTACCTGACAAATGCCCTTGTGTTGATACAGCTACAGTTTGTTATAGATTTGTAAGTGCAAAGCACACAGACTTCAGAGTGGGCAAACTGGAAATATTTCTCATTTCTCTCTTCTCTCTGTGTGAGTGAAAAGATAGAAGAGCCAAGAAACTTATTCTTGTAAATCTTAAGTGACCAAAAGCTTTATCAACAGAATCATCTTTAAAGATGGCATGGGGTGGTAGAATAAGGAGTAGAGTAATTAAATTCAAAGATTTATAGGACAGAATTTCAGAGATTAGGGCAGTGGGAAGGAGTTGGGGAAAGAAACTCTCCTTTCTAACTCCTGCAGAAATGTCTGCAGACAAATATGTGCACACCAGTCTCACTTAACACTCACTCTCCTTCATCCACTTCCCAGTCAGTCAAACAGGGCTCGCCCAGTAGCAACTAGACTGAACAGAAAACAGAATGGAAAATAAAGCAGGCCTTTTTGTGGCTTTGTATGGCCGTAAAGAGTTAAACAAAGATTGCAGCAAGCACTCCACCTTCTCCTTCCATTGACAGTAATACTTGCTGTAGAAATTGCTTTTCACTTGGCAGATTACAACACAAAGTTCCAAGCAGCCCTGGTTCTGTTTCTTTCTACGTCACTCTTACACAAATTGAACATTAAATGTCACTGCAGCCACGTCAACTTTCACAATGAGCAGTGGGTTATCTGGCAATGAGTCAACTGTACAGCTGGGCAACTGAGGCCTGACAAATTGGGAATACAAACTCACTTCTCTGTGACTTTTTATATTTCTATCTGGCCTTTGATGCAAGTACCTTGTGTATTATCCTGTGCTGTGCTGTGCTCTCAACTATGTGCTGCATGGCAACACTACCATATTGCTAATTGTACAGATTACTATCAGAATCCAGCAAAAAGTGGTGTCTGGTGACCGAGTAAAACCTGTCATGTTGCGTAATGAAGGCCTACAACTCCCATACAATTATTACTGCTGTAATCAAGTGAAACATAACAATCTGTTGGTGCTGATAGTAATTTATGTACTGTAGCGTATCACAGATAGCAATGTGATAATGATCAGATCGTCTGTTCAGTAGATGGGTAATTACTGGTCAAGACATGCAAATTTCCATCTGCTCTTCTTTAAATAGTCATTTCGAGTCTTCATCATTGACTGAGATGAGGTGGTTTTGGTTTAATATCTCACCTGCAAAGGGGCATTCTTCAACACTGCAGTGCTCTCTCAGTACTGTATGTTAGCATCAGATTATATGCTCAAATCTCTGTACTGTTCTCATTGAATGAAGATGTCCCACTCTTAGTCTGATGTGAAGAGGTTCATAGAAATTAACTCACTATTTCATATTTCTTGGCAGATGACATATGAGATGGGGAAAGCAAAAGGATAATGTGATCATTGCACAGTGAATATTACAATGTGGTTACAGAAAGCTTGGTAAATCAGTAACCAACTGTCCTTTCTTTTTCATTAGTTGCCATATGCTTTCTCAAAATAAGAACAAGTTGTCAGCTTGCATTACATTCCAACTCTAGGACACAACATACTGTAATTTTCAATATTATTGAAATAGGAACAGGGCATGCAAACTTCCAGCTTGCTTCACAATCCAATTAGATCAAGCTTGACCCCTTCCACAACTCTATTTACTAAACTTTATAAGACCATAAGGCACAGGGGCAGAATTAAGCCATTCTGCCCATCAAGTCTGCTCCTCTTGAATTCCGCCCCCCACCCCCAACAATCAAGAACATATCTCTGTCTTAAATACACTCAATGGCTTGGAACTCATTGCCATAGAAGGCAATGGAGGCCACAGATACATTGGCTAAAGAAATTCTGCTTCACCTCAGTTTGTCCCTTCACTGAGGCTGTGCCCTAGGGTCAAAGTCTCTCCTACTAGAGGAAACATCTTCTCCATGTCCACTCTATTCAGGTCTCTCAGTATTCTGTAAATTTCAATCAAATTCCTCTCCCCTTATCGACCTAAACTCCATCAAGTACAGACCTAGTTTCCTTAACACAAATCTAATCTCTGTCCAGAAATCCACCATCAATGTGCAACATCTACAGCCTTTTTGAGACACAGACCGACACAGAGGGAGAAGATAGAGAGAGGGAGACAGAGTTCCAGTTTTCCATTTCCATTTTACATTTTTAAATTTTGATCAGATCACCCTTTAATTCTTTCCAAATTCAAAGGAATGAAAGCCAAATTTAAGGAATCTATGCTCACCCCTTCAACTCCTTTCATTTGCACTGCACCGTCCAAGGGCTTGTTGCAGTGCAATGCTCAGTACCAAAAGCAAATTATAAAAGTTAATGGAACGTAGGCCTTTAACTCATTTGGTTGGGTATGGGGGACTGGAATATGAGGTTAGAAGTGACCCTTCAGTTGTACAGAGCCTTAACAGCTAAGGCTCTGTACAACTGAAGGGTCACTTCTAACCTCATATTCCAATCCCCCATACCCAACCAAATGAGTTAAAGGCCTACGTTCCATTAACTTTTATAATTTGCTTTTGGTACTGGTCTTTTAAATGGCATGGTCACAACTGCAAACCTCAAAGCCAAAAGCGTCCAAACTAAGCCATTTTCCTGGAGGAAATTCACTGAGCAGTCATAAAAGTTGAGATCAATGCTGTCCACCATCACTGTTTAAGTGCTGCAGTAGTTACATTCAGCATACACACCAAGGTTTGATTCTCAGTGTGACCAGTGATTTGTTCTCTCCATGAGGTAGCTGTGAGGATGATAATATTTGGCTTTACTGCTCACAAGATGGATGACAGGAAGAGGGATTTTTGACCAGAGTTTTGGTTCTAATCACTACACAGCCAGCTTTCTTAGAAACTGAATACATACTGGCATTGATCAGGATTCAGCCTCTGTGTTGGCCTGTACAGTCAAACAGCTAGATACACTCTGTTTAGACTCTTACAACAAAGAAGTAGATGTTGGCTGGGTGAGAAGACAGGTTTCATTTAAAAATACATCGTAGAACTGTGGCACCAAACAGTGCTATAAATACTATGTAAGGTAGACTTCCAGATAGTCAGTACCTTAGGACAGCAATGCAAAGAGGAAAGAAGAGGCTGGCTTTAATGTTATGTAGGCAGCCACACAGCACTCCCTTCCCTTGTGATACTTCTCTAAGCTGGGCTAGATTGTTCAATCTTCCGTCAAGAAACAACACACAATGATGATAATAAAGGAGAGGGTGAGAGAGACTGAATCACTCAAGATTTATTCGCTGAACAAGCAAACTCAATAATGTTAGTGCACAGCCATCTACTAGACAAGCTAAACAAGTCTGGATGTGCTCAAGAGGCTTTGAGAGCTGGACAGAATCAACTTCCCACCAATCAGTCCAGAGAAGGAGGCCGATGAATTCGAAGTACAGGTATAATCAGTATGGCCTTTATTACTGAAGGTCACCCTGCAACATGACGCTAATGCAGAAAAAGCCAGGATAGTCTCGACAGCCAGTGAGCAATCTTTGAACTGAAACTGCTGATCCAAATTCATGCACAGTAGGCTCTGACAGAACAGTAGTAAGAAAGGCAAAGAAAACAATTTTTCATTCTTTAAACTTCAGTAACTTTCTGCAAAGATTGCACTGCTTTTCCCAACAACCAAAATATCTATCCTGACATACAGTTCACCAAGTTGTTGGGCAAATGGCCTTGCTTCTAGGCTGCAAATCCAAAGTAATTCCAAGTAATACATGTTCCAACACCATAAGCTAGCAAATGTGTTTTCTTCTTCCCTAATCCAGGTTTCACTGAGGTCAGCTGACTCAGCATACACGTAGAATCCAATTCAGAATTTCCTGATCTGTAAAGTTCAGAACATAGCCAGTGCTTACACCCATAAGGCCACCAAGCAAAATCGAATCAAATAAAACCAAACAAACAGATTCCTTCACCAACATTTCAAAGGGCAGTGCTATAAACACAAACTGTGTTTGCATGATTTCCTCAGGATGTAAAGTGGCTAAGTTACTGAACAAAACACCTAGAGACCTTCGGTATTACACAACCTCAGTCTTTCACCACCTCTACTCGCTGAGGCACCAAAACAATAGCTGAGAGGCTCACTCCTAGTGCCTGTCTACTGATTAGACAAGTGCAGGCATGGAAGACGTGACAAGCAATATTTAACAAGTATCTCACACTCCCACTTCCTGTAAAACTGTAAGCAATCATAAAGATATAACAGGAGTGCTTAGTGCTTGTACTTACCAACTGGATTACTGAAAGTCATTACAGTTAACACTGACAGCAAAGGCTGACCCTTCCTGTTCAGACAAAAAAAACTTAATGACTCCAGTGTTCACATTACTTATTGGTTAGTAACAGATAGCCAAAAAAAAAGATAAGGGTGACAGCAGTGTTATGTGAATGAGCGAGAGATAATGGGAACTGCAGATGCTGGAGAATCCAAGATATTAAAGTGTGGAGCTGGATGAACACAGCAGGCCCAGCAGCATCTTAGGAGCACAAAAGCTGACGTTTCGAGCCTAGGATTATGTGAATGAGTGGCAGCTGGAGATAAAATTGTACAGCAATGAGGACAGCAGGCAACGGTAGGGGAGTCCAAAACTAAAGGGTGCAAGTGTAATGTGAGAGGGGAAAGATTTAAACAGGATTTAAGGGGCAACTTTTTCACACAGAGGGTGGTGCATGTATGGAATGAACTGACAGAGGAAGTGGTGGAGGCTGGTACAATTACAAGATTTAAAAGGCATCTGGATGGGTATATGGATAGGAAGGGTTTAGAGGGATATGGACCAAATGCTGGCAAATGGGACTAGATTAATGTAAGATATTTGGTCACATGGCCAACTTGGACCTCCCAGTCTGTTTCCATGCTGTATATCTCTATGATTCTAAGTCAACAGATGACAATGTCTTTTAAAAAACATATTTTTGAACATTAGACACAGAACTCATAATCAAGCTCAATGACTGCAGACACAATCTTCCAGAGGGAAAAGAACTTTCATTTATATAAGGACTTTCATGACCTCAGGATGCCTCAAAATAATTCACAGCCAAAACAGAACTTGTGAAATGTTGTCACTGTTGTAACATTAGGAAACAAGCTTCAGATTGCTGTTCGTGTATACTTGCTACTCACAAACTGGTGAAGGCCAGTTGATCTCTGCTGCATCAGTCAAAGAGACAAATATAGGTCAAGATAGAAGGTGGGGGTGGAATTCCACCTCAGCTGTTTGATATGCTTTTGCGGGATACTGTACACCCATCTTCCAGGATAGGTGTAGCACCCACTTACCACTTCATCTAAAAGAAATAGTTCTGACATTACAATACTCCATCAGTATCACTTGTGAGGACAAGACTTGATTATGAGCTTAAGTCTCTGAAACTGAACTTGAAGCCACAATCACCTTCTTCAAGTGAGCATTACTGAGCAAGCACAGCAAAGAAACCAGATGTTTGCATTCCTCAACAGTATCTACTGACTTCCGTTCAAATAATCACTAGCAATAAGAGATAATAAAATGTGAGGCTGGATGAACACAGCAGGCCAAGCAGCATCTCAGGAGCACAAAAGCTGACGTTTCGGGCCTAGACCCTTCATCAGAGAGGGGGATGGGGAGAGGGAACTGGAATAAATAGGGAGAGAGGGGAAGGCGGACCGAAGATGGAGAGTAAAGAAGATAGATGGAGAAAGTATAGGTGGGGAGGTAGGGAGGGGATAGGTCAGTCCAGGGAAGACGGACAGGTCAAGGAGGTGGGATGAGGTTAGTAGGTGGCTGGGGGTGCGGCTTGGGGTGGGAGGAAGGGATGGGTGAGAGGAAGAACCGGTTAGGGAGGCAGAGACAGGTTGGACTGGTTTTGGGATGCAGTGGGTAGGGGGGGGGGGGGGGGGGAGAAGAGCTGGGCTGGTTGTGTGGTGCAGTGGGGGGAGGGGACGAACTAGGCTGGTTTAGGGATGCAGTAGGGGAAGGGGAGATTTTGAAACTGGTGAAGTCCACATTGATACCATATGGCTGCAGGGTTCCCAGGCGGAATATGAGTTGCTGTTCCTGCAACCTTCGGGTGGCATCATTGTGGCACTGCAGGAGGCCCATGATGGACATGTCATCTAGAGAATGGGAGGGGGAGTTGAAATGGTTTGCGACTGGGAGGTGCAGTTGTTTGTTGCGAACTGAGCGGAGGTGTTCTGCAAAGCGGTCCCCAAGCCTCCGCTTGGTTTCCCCAATGTAGAGGAAGCCGCACCGGGTACAGTGGATGCAGTATACCACATTGGCAGATGTGCAGGTGAACCTCTGCTTAATGTGGAATGTCATCTTGGGGCCTGGGATAGGGGTGAGGGAGGAGGTGTGGGGGCAAGTGTAGCATTTCCTGCGGTTCATTTTACCCTCTTGTCAGATAAACAGACTCTCAACAATCCTACCTGAAGCATACACATGAAGAATTAACACCCTGGAGAAGCTTCCCAGGGTCATTAGCACCCATGGGGCCATTTGTCTCCTAGTAACTGACATTGTCTTCACAGGAAGAGAAAAAAAGCTTGCATTAGTGTAGCGCATTAAATTGTAACATCTCAGCATTCTTCACAGGTGCAAAATCAGAAATATTTTGACACAAAAGGTCATACCAGGACAGTTAAGTGAAGTTTGGTCAAAAGGAAGTACATTTAATGGAACATCAAAGCAGAGGTAAAACGACAGGCATGTATGGAAAGGCAGTCCAAAGTTTCGGGGCAAGACTGCCTCAAGGTCTGGCTGTCACTGGCAGAGTAAAGGAAAGGGGATGCACAAAAGGGGAGGAACCTTGCCAGCATTTATCAGCATTGTTCTGCTTCTTTGACCAGTTCGAAGTGGAACTACTGGTCTATTTCTTTTTGACTACTACAATAAACCTGAGAATCAGATAACGCAAATTCTACAGATCTCAATGGAAATAGTACGAAGAGCTGCTGTGAAACCTTAGATTTTCAAAAACTAATCTAAAAAATTACCAAAATATAAGACATGACAGGACAGAACTCAAACTCTTTTGAAGGTCTAATCAATTTTCCAGTGCCTTGGCTTACATTTTCTCTCAGTTTTCCTTAATCCGTAAAAATGCGCTGTTTGCCAACTTTTAATCCTAGCCATGTTGTCTAACCTACTTTATTATATGTCTTTAATGAACTGGCAGAGTGGCTTTTTTAATCAGAGGTTCATATTACAAAGGTTTGAGCTGAGTAAAAAGAAAAACAGCGATACATTCTATGGATTTTAATTTAATATTCTTCAATTGAAACTAAAGTATAAATCAATTTCTCTCTGAAATAAGTAACTTCAAATTATCAGTTCTGAAAGGTCACTTGACATCGAATGTTAACTCTATTCCTTTCTCTATACAGATACTGCCTGATTTGCTGAGTATCCTAGCATTGCCTATTTTTGTTTCAAATGATAGAACTGTAATGCTGCTTCAAGTTTGGTTTATTAATTATACCATTCATACGATTCAAAATAAAACAAAAAAAAATTACAGAGGCTGGAGGTCTGAAACAAAAATTAAAGTGCTGGAGAAACAGCAGTTCTGGCAGCATTTGTGGAGTGAGAAATAGAGTTAACATTTCAAAGCACACATTTTTCACATAGACCATTGGGGATAGGGGTTGGGAGAGAGAGAGAGCTCCGACAGATGCACTGCCTGGGAGGGTAGTAACGGCAGGAAATGAAATTTTGTCCTTTACACAGCACGTGGATGAGCACATAAATGTCACAATATTCAAGGCTATAGGCCAAGTACTAGAAAGTGGGATTACTGTAGATAGGCCAAAGATTCGTGAGCTGACAGCCCTCTTCTGCGCTGTATGAATTTGTGACCCAAATTGGGATCTGAATATTGAATGGTGTGTGTCATTTAGGAAGGACAGGAAGCTAAGAAAGGTTAAAGGAGTGGCTCTATCAATTAAAGATGGTATCAGCACCATTAAGGCAGATGACCTTAGTTCAGGAAACCGGGATATAGGAGCAGTCTGGGTCAAGATGAGGAATGATAAACACAAACTGTCAGTTATGTATAGGCCCCTAACAGTCACCACATGATAGGACAGAGTATCAAGGATGAAATAATGGAAGGTTTATCAGAAGGATACAACAAACATCATGGGCTGGAACATATAGACTGGAAAAATCAGATGGGGAAAATATAGTCGAGAGGAGCAATTCACTATTTTTGGACATTTTTTATAAAAGCATCATGTTATGGCACCAGAGTGCAGGCCAGTTTTGACCAATGAGATAGGATTAATTACTGACTTTATACTGGTGAGCAATGACCATATTATGGTTAAATTTTATGCACAGTTTATGAGAAAGAAATGTGGGTCAAACTCAACAATTTTGAATTTAAACAAGGAAAATTATGGCAGCACGAAAATAGGGCTAGTGAAAGCAAACTAGCAATTTAGCTTAAGGGGCAGGTCAACAAGAATTGCAGTGACTAACATTTAAGGGGATATTCCAGAACACACAGAATAGATACATTCCAAAAAATATAAAATAACACCTAAGGGACAGACTCAATACCTCTGGGAAACTAAAAAAGCCAAAAATAGCTTCAAATTTAAAAAGATGTAATTTTGCAAAGATAGGAGGCAGGTCAGGAGTGGAGACAGAACACAAAAAACAGCAAAGAGCTGCTAAATAAATAATGAAGGAAAAATTAGAACACAAGACAAAGTTAGCCAAAAATTCAAAAGGTCAGACAGAAGTTTCGTCAGGTATTTAAAAGAGGAGAGTTAACAAAGGAACCATAGGTTCTACAGAAAAGGAGTCTGGGGAATTAGTAATGTTGGTGAGGGGGGATAAAATGACCTTTTGTAAACCTGTTTATAAATGGATTTTTACAACAATGAACAGTGGTTTGAAATGCTTTTTCTCCCCATTCAAATTCAAATTGCACCGTATGCCATGGTGGGCTTTGAACAGCCAGCACATGAGCTTTGGTTCTGAATTACTAACCTAGTGACATTATCACAATGTCACTATCAAGTGAGGAGCAAGATTCAGCCACAGAAGTACCAGGTAATCACCATCCTGTTTTTTTATTCACTTGTGGGATGCAGGCATTACAGACCATTTACTGCCCATTCCTACCTGCTCTTGAGAAGATGGTGGTGAGCTGCTATCTTGAATCGCTGCAGTCTGTCAACTGCAAATAGACCCATAATAGTGTAAGGAAGGAAACGCCAGGATTTTTCCCAGCGACACTGAAGGAACGGCGATATATTTCCAAGTCAGGACGGTGAATGGTTTGGAGGGTAACTTGCAGGGGGTGGTGTTCCCAAGTTATCTGCTGCCCTTGTCCTTCCAGATGGAAGTGGTCGTGGGTTTGGAAGAGAAAAATCTAATCTATTCTCATTTGATAGTATCACCATCACTGAATCTCCCAGTATCAGCATTCTGGAAGTTACCATTGACCAGAAACAGAACTGGACTCACCTTTAAATATTGTGGTTACAAGAGCAGAGGAAAGGTTAGGAATCACGCAGTGGGTAACTCACTTTCTGACTCCCCAGAGCCTGTCTACTATCTACAAGGCACAAGTCAGGAGTGTGATGGAATACTCCCCATTTGCCTGGATGAGTGCAGTCCTAACAACACTCAGGAAGCTCGACACCATCCAGGACAAAGCAGCCGTTTGATTGGCATCACATCCACAAACATCCCACTCCCTTCACTTCCAATGCTCAGTAGCAGCAGTGTGTACTATCTACAAGATGCACTGAAAACAATTCACCAAGGCTCCTTTCACAGCGCCTTCCAAACTCATGATCATTTCCATCTACAAGGGCAAGGACAAGGACAGCAGATACATGGGAACACCACCCCCTGCAAGTTCCCCTTCAAGCCACTCACCATCCTGACTTGGAAATACATCGCTGTTCCTTCAGTGTCACTAGGTCAAAATCCTGAAATTCCCTCCTAACGGTATTGTGGGTCAACCCACAGGACACGGACGACAGTGATTCAAGAGGGCAGCTCACCACAACCTTCTCACAGGTAACTATAAGCTGAAAATAAATGCTGGGCCCAGCCAGCGACACCCACATCCCATTGACGTTTGTTTTAAAAAAACACAGCAGAGGTTAACACTGTGGATTCCAATTATTTTTCAAATGAATATTTAGAAAAAATATTTATAAATTCCTGTAAATACTCTGGTCTCTGTCCCACAACCATGCTACTTGCACCCTTTCATTCCATGGGCTCTAACTTTAAAGGCAAACTTGTTATGAAGTACCTTTTCAAATATGGTCTGGAAGTTCATGTAAATCACAACCACCTTTTCTGTGACTCAAATAAACACTGAAGAATCCAACTTCCCTTGAACAAATCTTAACCAGTTTTCCTTCATTAATCCACACTGACCAAATAATTGCCAATTTTTTCGTGAATTATTGTTTCCATGTACATTGTCACCAGAATGATATGGAGAAAGGGCAGTAAAGTGGATGTGAGGAATAAAACCCAAAAGAACTGCGGACGCTGTAAATCTGGAACAAAAACGAAGTTGCTGTAAAAGCTCAGCAGGCCTGGCAACATCTGTGGAGGAAAAAATCAAAGTTAACATTTCAGGTCTGGTGACTCTTCCTCAGAATTGGGTTCTGAGGAAGTTCTGACAAAGGGTCACTGGACGCGAAAAGTTAACTCTGATTTTTTTCTTCACAGATGCTGCCAGACCTGCTGAGCTTTTCCAGCAATTTCTGTGGATGTGAGGAATGTTGGATTAGCCATGATCCTATTGAATGGCAGAGCAAGCTCGAAAAGCCCACTCTTGTTCTTATTGCACGTGGCTTTATAATCCTCGAGGGGGAGGAAAAGCACACAATATCAGCCACACAGAATGCCTACCTGGTTTGAATTTCTCAGCGTTTTATGTAAAAGATTTGAGGAGGAAACTGACCATCCATTAGTCATCTGACACAGGAGCCAGCTCTGGTAGATGTCGGAGCTACTTCTGTTCAATGCTGCTCAACTGTATCCATCAGCAGACCAATCAAACTCCAGCCGGACCAAACTATAGGACTGTTTCCAAATAAGGCTGCACGTACTTTTACACACTTTTGAGGAGTGGGCTGAGAGGAGAGAAAGCATATGAGAGAGGAAAATTCTCTCTCATTCATTCACACACTAATCTGTTTAAATGGAAGTTCACAAGTATAACCAGTATCCTGTGAAACATATGCCAAAGCCAGCTTCGAATCACTTAAATTTGGTATAGTGACTCTCTAATCATAGCATGTAATAATTCATCCATACCACAAAATTGGAAGGATGCTGATTCTGTTCAGCAATTACTCTCCAGCACACTGCTTTCAAACCTTGACTGCCAGATGAAGATCATAGTGCTGCCAACTTCCATAGGTCAGAAAGATTGCATCAGAGCTACAACAACATAAATAGGAACAACAATTTGCTATTTGGGCCTTCTAGTTTGAGAGGTGATTCAACAAGAACATAGCTATCAACTATCTCAGTTCAATATGCCTGCCTTATTCCACTGATTGCATTAGAATCCAAAAATTATGTTAACCGTCGCTTTCTATTTTTCCCCAATCTCTCTCTGTCCATCTCTCTTCCCCCTCCCAGAAAATCCCCAGAGGTCAAAGCAATTAAACAGAAAGCTCAGAATTATTAATAGGAAGAATCAAGGAACAAAGAGAATATTGTTTAGCAAAGAAAAGGTTGGTACTGGTACAGTTCAAAATCAGCTGAAGCATACAGTGTGGAGGATGAGTCTGGACAAGTTACTACTGGGAAAGCTCATACTTGAAGGGGGCAAAAGGCATGGATGAGCGTCTCAGCAATGTTAAAGGTGAAAACAGATGACTTTAGTAAGAACAAAGAACAAAGAAAATTACAGCACAGGAACAGGCCCTTCGGACCCCCAAGCCTGTGCCAATCCAGATCCTCTATCTAAAACCCATTGCCTATTTTCCAAGGATCTGTATCCCTCTGCTCTCTGCCCATTCATGTATCTGTCTAGATACATCTTAAATGATGCTATCATGCCCGCCTCTATCACTTCCACTGGCAAAACATTCCAGGCACCCACCACCCTCTGCATAAAGAACTTTCCACATATATCTCCCTTAAACTTTTCCCTCTCACCTTGAAATCGTGACCCCAAGTAATTGAGTCCTCCACTCTGAGGAAAAGCTTCTTGCTATCCACCCTGTCTACACCCCTCATTATTTTGTAGACCTCAGTCAGATTCCCCCTTCACCCTCTGTCTTTCTAATGTAAATAATCCTAATCTACTCACCCTCTCTTCATAGCTAGTGCCCTCCATACCAGGCAACATCCTGGTGAACCTCCTCTGCACCCTCTCTAAAGCATCCACATCTTTTCAGTAATGTGGCGACCAGAACTGTACGCAGTATTCCAAATGTGGTCGAACCAAAGTCCTATACAACGTTAACATGACCTGTCAACTCTTGTACTCAATGCCCCGTCCGATGAATGAATGCATGCTGTCTGCCTTTTTGACCACTCTATCGACCTTCAGGGTACAATGAACCTGAACACCCAGATCTATCTGTGCTTCAATTTTCCCCAGGGCTCTTCCATTTACCATATAGTTCACTCATGAATCGGATCTTCCAAAATGCATCACCTCGCATTTGCCTGGGTTCTATTCCATCTGCCATTTCTCCGCCCAACTCTCCAATCTGTCTATATTCTGCTGCATTCTCCGACAGTCCCATTCACTATCAGCTACTCCACCAATCTTAGTATCATCTGCAAACTTGCTGATCAGACCATCTATACCTTCCCCCAGATAATTTATGTACATATAGATACAAGAGAGAGATGCATAGGCACAAACTCACTCAAGCACTACTTTTATTCTACTCTCACTTTTTTCCTTCCTTTCCTTTATGTTAGTCTTTCAAGCTCGGTTCAGGCGGCAGTAGTGGCATCGACAATTTGGGGGCCACAAGCACTGAGTTGTAGTCAGCAGCATCATGGCTTCGACGCTCAGAGCAGAACCAGGGCAGGACTCTGCAGCGAGGCAGCTACGGAGTGTGGCAGCAGCTGGGGCCCAGCACTGGCAGCGGTTTGCGAAGAAGCAGAGGCATTGGTCAGGGAGGAAGCCTTGCAATCAGCAGCAAAGGCCAGCGCGTCCAATGGAGGTTAGCAGCGGCAAACACAGGCGAGTGTTAGCCTAGCGCAGGTGAGAGCATGCCCAGTTCCGGGGGGGGGGGGGGGGGGGGGGGGGGGGGGGGGGGAAGGGGGACGACACCCTCTTGGGGAAAGCCCAGCTTGGAACATCTGCAGGTCTGTGGTTTAAGGAAGTGCTCTAATGTTTGACCTTCTAGCTTTCTTCCTTCATTTTTCTCCTTTAATACTAAGAAAACTGTAGTGCTGAACTTTCTAAAAAAGTTATTTCGTTATTTTTCTACTTCCGTAACTAAGATTTCATGCCTGGATACTATGTACCCAAAATGGCACCATATGCAGTGGCAGTGTCCACTTTTTACTGTACCCTGTACATGAGCACAGGACAATTAAATCAAAATCTAGTAGTGCAGGACGACAAGTTACAAGCTATGATAACAAGGTGTAGAGCTGGATGAACACAGCAGGCCAAAGTTTTTCTGAAGAAGGGCCTAAGCTCAAAAAATCAGCCTTCCTGCTTGGCCTGCTGTGTTCATCCAGCTCTACACCTAGTTATCTCAGATTTTCCAGCATCTGCAGTTCCTACTATGTCAGGTTACAAGCTATGTTGACAGGCTTACTGAACACAGGAAGAACATATACCACAAACCAGTCAAATAACCATAACAACATGAGCTTCCGGAAAGGGGCCCTTCAATAATGATTAGGAATCCACATATCCTACATGCCCACAACCAACCCCTCACTCTATCCTACGGTCATGTCCCAACTGAGAAAACTCAGCACAGATTAAAGCTGGGCTCTTTTCTTTGGTCAGCCAAACCAAATTAATGGAATTGTGCTTCTCACTGACTAAAATTTGTATTTGGTACCAGAACCACTTTTTGGCAAGTAACTCCCACATTCATTTCGCCTCTGCATTAGCTCGTTTGGTATTACAAGTGGAAGACAGCAACTGGTTGGAATTGGAAGCATGTCAGCTTATTTTCTCCTCTGGTCTCAGTCATGACTTGTATATTTCCAGCATTTCCCGTTTGGATTTCCAGCAATTGTCATTTTTGCATTCATTATACTATCCATTTCGCTCAAGGTTGGGGTAGAGGAATCAAGGAGGGAGGAGAAGAAACAAAATTGTTAGGCATCCAAATACAGACTACACTTCTGCACAAACTCTCAGGACAATGATTCCTTCTAAAATAATCTGCAGACCCACACTATTCAATCAAAAACAGAAACAGATCTGCGAAAATTGGGAACAATTACTCTGTTCAGAAGGTCCCTCTGGCTAAGGAGCACAGTAAATCTGGGTGTTAACGGTATGTGTGCAAATCAGTTTTTAGAGTGATCAGTAACTCAGATACAAACTCATTCTTCTTTCCAACTCCTCCCTCCCTAACCCCAAGCACCGCTCCCCCCCAAAAGCAGAATATAAACACTTTCTAATCAACATCATTGTTGCTTCAGGGCTGAGGGAGTTTGGTGTTCAGTGTTTCAACATCTTCGTAACCTGCCCTTTTCCTCTGAAACTGCATACATAACATCTTGTACCTCCTTCCCCTTTAGCCTTCTGTCAGAAGCACAAACGGGCTCTGCCAGATATAAATCTTTTATTGACTGAATCTGACATGCTGCAGATGGACCTGTGCAGGGCATTGTGATTCCTGCTTCTGTTTCGCTCTGTGAAAGTTTAATAAGATGTCTAAATAAAGGACTATTGTACAGAGCGTTCCTAGCAAGTCTGCTGCTGTTATTCCTAGTCCTGCAGATCAGAATCTGTCTTCCCTATTGTGTGCCCAACCATCCCATCCCAAACCCCCACCCACACCCAACTAAACAATCAGCTGTGAAACACTGAAAGAAGTGGACATGAAAACATTTACAACGTCTGCAGATGGTACAGAATATTTATTGCCCCACCCCCAATCCCAAGATAAAATTTGTTCTGCATTTGTTAGGATTTCACTGCCATTAAAGATGTGCAGGCTGCTCACTACATTATAGCAACAGCACCCTGCTTCTGCCTTCCCATGCCTCAAACAACCAAATTATGTATTTCCCACAACTACTGAGCTGTTAAATCATTTAATCAGTTTAGTCACCGTGACACAGTGACATCATCCCACTGTAACCCAAAAAAAACCCTCCTTTGTTAGGAGCATCACTGGAAGGATTACAGATATGGAGAGCTCAATGCTCGGTGTGGTGCCACACAAAACAGCTATGAAGTCACCCTCCACCATCATCACTTGAACATTACATAACATGTTCAACTGGAAGATGGATTTAAATCTCAGACCTCCATGAAATAGAGCTTTTGTTTTGCTTAAACACGGCACTGAAAGAGAAACAGTGAAAGCAACAATAAAAAAGCTCACCAATCACGTTAGTGGCCAATCAGTGAATGCAGTACCACACTGTCCATCAAGGTCCCTTAAGGAAAGAAACAAAGGAACTGCGGATGCTGTAAATCCGGAACAAAAACAGAAGTTGCTGAAAAAGCTCAGCAAATCTGACAGCATCCGAGAAGAAAAAAAATCAGATTTAGTGTTTCAGGTCCAGTGACCTCTTTCCATCATCTAAGGAGCTACATACTGACGTTGGCGGTGGTACAAAGAAAGTTCACCAGGCTGATATCGGCTATGAAAGGAACATATTATGAGGAGAGGCTGAGCCTGTCGTCATTGGAGTTTACAACAGTGAGAAGTGAATTTACTGAAACATACAAGATCCTTAGGAACCTTGTCAGGGTAGATGGAGATGGCTTCGTTCATGGGAGAGTCTAAGACCGAAGCAATATTTCTACTAAGCTAGGAGGTGCTGTACATGTGCCGACACAGTGGCTTTTTCCGCTGGAAGCAACCACTACACACGCATGTTAGAGATCCAAGGGCAGAAAAATAAGGGAATGTTGGAGTAAGGGGTTTTCCATATAAGACAGGGAGGAGGAGGATTTTTTTTTCCATCAGAAGGCAACGGACCAGTGGAATATTTTGTTACTGCACAGGGTCTTTGAGGCTGGATCATTAATTATATTCAAGGCCAACTGATTTTAATCAGTGAGGGCATTTAAGGTTATTGGTAAAAGGCAGGAAAGGGGAGTTGTGATCTCACTGAATGACAGAGTTGACTCAATGAACCAAAACTGACCTCTCATGACTTAAGGTCTTACTGAAACTGCCTCCACCACATTTCCAAGCACTGTATTCCAGGCTACTCACTGTGTCAAAAAAGCTTTTTCTCACATCAGATTGGAGTAGAGTAAATTACTTTATAATCTGTGCGTTCTCATTCTCCATCCATTATTGAGAAACGGCAGTATCTTCCCATCTAGCAATGTCCTCTTGGACTTCCCTCCAAGGTAAACAAGTTCAACTTCTCTAATCTAGCTTTTGTCTTCAACCTACCTAATGGAACTGTCTCATCCCTGTAACCAGGCATACAGACTAAACTCAATTAATAGCTTTAGGTTTTATATTTTGTGTTACTATCTATAGAGAGGAACACTGCATTTACATAGCACCGTTCATGATTACAGTCAGTGCTGCAATGCAGGAAAACATGGTCAGAAATTTACACATAGCAAACGGTCAGATAGTTAGATAATGCCCAAAAAAAGTCCACAAGATCACAAAATGTAGGAGCAAGGTAGGTCTTTCAGCCTATTTGCAGTCAACACGGCTTTGAGAGGGGCAGGTCATGCCTCACAAGCCTTATCGAGTTCTTTGAGGATGTGACTAGAAAAGTTGATGAGGGTCGAGCTGTGGATGTGGTGTATATGGACTTCAGTAAGGCATCTGATAAGGTTTCCCATGGTAGGTTCATTCAGAAGGTCAGGAGGAATGGGATACAGGGGAACTTAGCTGTCTGGATACAGAACTGGCTGGCCAACAGAAGACAGCGAGTGGTAGTAGAAGGAAAATATTCTGCCTGGAAGTCATTGGTGAGTGGTGTTCCACAGGGCTCTGTCCTTGGGCCTCTACTGTTTGTAATTTTTATTAATGACTTGGATGAGGGGATTGAAGGATGGATCAGCAAGTTTGCAGACGACACAAAGGTTGGAGGTGTCGTTGACAGCATAGAGGGCTGCTGTAGGCTGCAGCGGGACATTGACAGGATGCAGAGATGGGCTGAGAGGTGGCAGATGGAGTTCAACCTGGATAAATGCGAGCTGATGCAATTTGGAACGTCGAATTTGAAAGCTGAGTACAGGATTAAGGATAGGATTCTTGGCAGTGTGGAGGAACAGAGGGATCTTGGTGTGCAGATACATAGATCCCTTAAAATGGCCACCCAAGTGGACAGGGTTGTTAAGAAAGCATATGGTGTTTTGGCTTTCATTAACAGGGGGATTGAGTTTAAGAGTCGTGAGATCTTGTTGCAGCTCTATAAAACTTTGGTTAGACCGCACTTGGAATACTGCGTCCAGTTCTGGGCGCCCTATTATAGGAAAGATGTGGATGCTTTGGAGAGGGTTCAGAGGAGGTTTACCAGGATGCTGCCTGGACTGGAGGGCTTATCTTATGAAGAGAGGTTGACTGAGCTCGGTCTCTTTTCATTGGAGAAAAGGAGGAGGACAGGGGACCTATTTGAGGTATACAAGATAATGAGAGGCATAGATAGAGTTGATAGCCAGAGACTATTTCCCAGGGCAGAAATGGCTAACACGAGGGGTCATAGTTTTAAGCTGGTTGGAGGAAAGTATAGAGGGGATGTCAGAGGCGGGTTCTTTACACAGAGAGTTGTGAGAGCATGGAATGCGTTGCCAGCAGCAGTTGTGGAAGCAAGGTCATTGGGGTCATTTAAGAGACTGCTGGACATGTATATGGTCACAGAAATTTGAGGGTGCATACATGAGGATCAATGGTCGGCACAACATCGTGGGCTGAAGGGCTTGTTCTGTGCTGTACTGTTCTATGTTCTACGGTGTCTGCCCCACCACTATGTGAGATTATGGCTGATCTGATAACGTTCAAATCCACTACCAATAACCCTGAATTCCTTTAATGAGCAAAATGTCTACTTCCAGCCTTGAATATTGTGATAACTGAGCCTCAACAGCCATCAGTAGTAAAGAACTCCAAAGAATCACTACCCTCAGAGAGTAAATTCCTTTCCATTTCTGACATGCACAAGAAGAAAGAGCCTTTGAGGTTGACACAGGTGCAGAACAGAAAGTAGCTGTTTTTCTTACTTGAAGGGTGGGTATCAAGGGGACATAATTTTAAAGTGAAAAGTAGGAGGTTTAAAGGGGACTTGTGGAAAAGCTTTTTATCACAAGGGTGGTGTGGGTGTCTGGAATGCTTTGCCTGCAAGGGGAGTTGAGATAGGAAACTTCACAACCTTTAAATGGTACTTGGGTGGACACCTAAAATGTCACAACATTAAAGGCAAGGGCCTACTGCAGGCAAGTGGGACTAGTAGAGATAGTGATGTATTTTTGTCAATACAGATTTGATGGGCTGAAGGGCCTCTTCCACTATGTACAAATCCCTGTCAAGTCCCCTAAGAATCTTGAATATTTCAATAAGATCACATCTCTTTCTTCTAACACTAATCAGTACAAGCCCAATCTGCTCAACCTTTCTTGGTAAGATAGTTTCTCCTACCTGGTGTAAGCCTCGTGAACCTTCTCTGGACTGTGTCCAATGCCAGTCTATCTCTCCTTAGATTAGGGCTCAAAACTGTTCACAGGATTCCAGCTGTGGTCTGATTGATGCCTTGTATAGCATTATCAGTAATGTTTAATGCAAAATAAATCTTGTCCAGCACACTGGAGAGAACTCCCCTGCACTTCACACAAATTGTGCCATTGGGCATTTGGTGTGGGCATGTTATGATAAATGTGAACAACTTTAGATTGTACGACTACAGTTTTCAATTATTCAAAGATGTGCAGTCTCCAACCCACAGGTTTTTCAAATTGCCTACAAGTCAATCCCCAGCATGTTTTCTTCCCTCTCTCATTAGAGGGAATAACACCAGTTTGCATCAGAGCCTATACTGGGATCTCATAAGAATCTTCATCTCATCTTCACCATCCCCCAGGCCTCCCACTGACTGAGGACGAACGGTCAGTCCTAAGCAAGGGGCTCACCTTTGTCCCCCTCCACCCACACATCAACCAATACCAGTCACGTTTGGACATCGAGCAGTTTTTCTGCCGCCTTCACCTCCACGCTTACTTCGTTAACCGGGAGCCCAATCCTCCCTCCACTGACCCCTTCACCCACCTCCAACACAAGTCCTCCTCCTGGACACCACCCCCAGGCCTCCTACCCTCCCTTGACCTCTTCATCTCCAACTGCCGTCGAGACATCAACCGCCTCAACCTCTCCACCCCTCTCACCCACTCCAACCTCTCCCCCACAGAACGAGCAGCCCACCGCTCCCTCCGCTCCAACCCCAACCACACCATCAAACCCGCAGACAAAGGTAGGTTGGCGCACTGACCTCTACATCGCCAAGGTCAAACGTCAACTCTCTGACACGTCCTCCTACCGCCCCCTTGATCATGGCCCCACCCCCGAACACCAAACCATCATCTCCAACACCATCCAGGACCTCATCACCGCAGGGGACCTCCCACCCACAGCCTCCAACCTCACTGTTCCCCAACCCCGCACGGCCCGTTTCTATCTCCTTCCCAAAATCCACAAACCCGCTTGCCCTGGTCGACCCATTGTCTCAGCTTGTTCCTGCCCCACCGAACTCATCTCCACCTATCTGGACTCCATTTTCTCCCCTTTGGTCCAGGAACTCCCTACCGACATCCGTGACACCACCCACGCCCTCCACTTCCTCCAGGACTTCCAATTCCCTGGCCCCCAACACCTCATTTTCACCATGGACATCCAGTCCCTATATACCTGTATTCGTCATGCAGATGGCTTCAAGGCCTTCTGCTTCTTTCTGTCCCGCAGGCCCGACCAATCCCCCTCCACCGACATCCTCATCCACCTAGCCGAACTCATCCTCACCTTCAACAACTTCTCTTTCGATTCCTCTCACTTCCTACAGACAAAGGGGGTGGCCATGGGTACCCGCATGGGCCCAAGCTATGCCTGCCTCTTTGTAGGTTACGCGGAACAGTCCTTCTTCCGCACCTACACTGGCTCCAAACCCCACCTCTTCCTCCGTTACATTGACGACTGTATCAGCGCCGCCTCTTGCTCCCCAGAGGAGCTCGAACAGTTCATCCACTTCACCAACACCTTCCACCCCAACCTCAAGTTCACCTGGGCCATCTCCAACACATCCCTCACGTTCCTGGACCTCTCAGTCTCCATCTCAGGTAACCAGCTAGAAACTGATGTCCATTTCAAGCCCACCGACTCCCACAGCTAACTAGAATACACTTCCTCCCACCCACCCTCCTGCAAAAATTCCATCCCTTATTCCCAATTCCTCTGCCTCCGCTGCATCTGCTCCCAGGATGAGGCATTCCACTCCCGCACATCCCAGATGTCCACGTTCTTCAAGGACCGCAACTTTCCCCCCACAGTGGTCGAGACCGCGTCTCCCACATTTCCCGCAACACATCCCTCACACCCCGCCCCTGCAACAACCGCCCCCAGAGGATCCCCCTCGTTCTCACCTACCACCCCACCAACCTCTGGATACAATGCATCATCCTCTGACACTTCCGCCATCTACAATCCGACCCCACCAGCCAAGCTATTTTTCCATCCCCACCCTTGTCTGCCTTCCGGAGAGACCACTCTCTCCGTGACTCCCTTGTCCGCTCCACACTCCCCTCCAACCCCACCACACCCGGCACCTTCCCCTGCAACCACAGGAAGTGCTACGCTTGCCCCCACACCTACTCCCTCGCCCCCAAGATGACCTTCCATGTCAAGCAGATGTTCACCCGCACATCTGCCAATGTGGTATATTGTATCCATTGTACCCAGTGTGGCTTCCTCTACATTGGGGAAACCAAGCGGAGGCTTGGGGAACGCTTTGCAGAACACCCCCGCTCGGTTCGCAATAAACAACTGCACCTCCCAGTCGCGAAACATTTCAACTCCCCCTCCCATTCCTCAGACGACATGTCCATCCTGGGCCTCCTGCAGTGCCATAATGACGCCACCCGAAGGTTGCAGGAACAGCAACTCATATTCCGCTTGGGAACCCTGAAGCTCAACGGTATCAATGTGGACTTCACAAGTTTCAAAATCTCCCCTTCCACCACTGCATCCCAAAACCAGCCCAGTTCGTCCCCTCCCCCCACTGCATCACAAAACCAGCCCAGCTCGACCCTCCCCCAACTGCATCCCAATACCAGCCCAGTCTGTCTCTGCCTCCCTAACCTGTTCTTCCTCTCACCCATCCCTTCCTCCCACTTCAAGCTGCACCTCTCCACCTATCTTGTTTTCTGTCCATCTTCGGTCCGCCTCCCCCTCTCTCCCTATTTATTCCAGTTCCCTCTCCCCATCCCCCTCTCTGATGAAGGGTCTAGGCCCGAAACGTCAGCTTTTGTGCTCCTGAGATGCTGCTTGGCCTGCTGTGTTCATCCGGCTCCACACTTTTTTATCACAAGAATAATTTTCTGTTCTTCCATTTCTAAACACCACAATGTCAGTGGTCTGCAAGGTACCTGGTATTTGAACACAGGTATTTAAACACTGCTCAAAGACAGTGGGGGCTTTGACTGCCTGACTTTAAAGTTAAAGGCACATTGCCCAAGGATACCAGAGTAGCACAAAAGCGATTCAAAGGATATGAACAGCAGTGTGCAGAATCCATTACACTCGGCCAATAATTCCACTTGAAATTCTGACAGGAGCCAATTTGAACTGCAGTAGTCTGTACAAAACAATCCCAGTGAGCGTAAGTAATTGTTCCCACCAAACACATGACTAACCTGAAACAAGATGTCCACATAAACCTCTAAGCGAGACAAAGTGAATGGGGTAGTCTCTGTGATTATCTAGTATCGATGGCTCCGTGTACCTTGGCAGTACATCAGTTCTTTGATAATGATTGTATTAAATCTGTGAATGTTTTAAAAATCATTGAGAGGCAAGGTGCAAAACATTTTGTGCCCTCCATCATTAAATGGCCAAGATGCTCATGTGCTCTGTAAAATTTAACAGAGACATGCCGGTATAACTACATTAACAGTAACTTCAGATTTAATAATTTTGTTCATCTCGCTGATACAGGTATGTCTGATGCTCGCCCAAAGGCACCTGTGTGTCAGCTTAACCGAGTTATCATTACACTGATTCAGGTGCAGATGGGTTCAAGTTTACACCAGAAATGCTGAACAAAAGGGCCTCAAATCTCTCTGACTGAGAGATTTATACTTAATGAAATGGGAACGGGTAGCTGAATGAGGGGAGTTATGTCTCAACTTTTCATCACTGATTCTTTGCACGTCCATCTCAAACCTGCCATTGGTTATTCGAACATGGGATATGATGCCGGCAAGGTTTGTTGTCCACTCCAGGAATGTATTATTGGGGCCACAGTCAGCAGCCAACTGTGGAGCAGATATGTAGACGATTAACTGAAGTGTGTAATACAGTAATTATACAGGGGGTATTATATACGGTAATCGTACTAGGGGACTTCAACTACCCCAATATTAATCGGATAATCATCACTTTAGACAGATAGATTTCTTGAAATCTATACATGAGGGCTTTTCACATCAACATGCAGATGGCCCTACAGGGGCAATGCAGTGCTGTATCTAATTTTGGGGAATAGACAGGATGATGAAGAAGTGAAAGGCAGGTGGTTTAGACGGAATTTCAGTAAACTATTTTTCACTCAGAGGGTGGTAGGGGTATGGAATGTAAGGCAGTTGAGCCAGGAAACTTCAGCTTTTAAAAAGCATTTGGGTGAGAACTTTAAGTCTCATAACATCGAAGGCTATGGGCCTTGTGCAGAAAAGTGGGACGAGTGTAGGTTGCAGCATACTTTTGACAGTACATACTTGAGGGGCAAAAGTGCCTCATCTAAACAATATGATAATAACTGCCATTCGAACTGAGTGGCATTGCAAAGGGTAGTTTTAGAGTCAAATTCGTTGCTGTCGGTCTGGAGTTTCTTGTAAGCCAGACCAGGTAAGAGAGGGAAACCTTCCATCCTAAACAAATCCCTGAATGAACTAGGTGGGACTTTACGACAAGCAACAGTGGTTTCACGATTGCTATTAGACCAGATTTATTAAATTTCAGATTTTATTGAACTAAAAATGTCACCATCTATCATTGTGGGATTTGACCCAAGTCCCTAGCGCATTAGCAGTTGGATGGCTACTTACTCAACTTGCAAATCTCTGCTTGCAACATAAAAGGATCTATATCCAAAACTTTTAGTCAAGACAAAAAGTACATTGAAAAGGCTCTTATCTGGACTGGATCTTGTAAATACTTACTATGAGCTGCACTTAAACAGCTTAAAACTATTTCTCCCTTACAGATACCTTTAAGCAAACCATGCACAACAATTTTTTTCATGCAGTCACCAGCACGGCCACTAGTGATAAGATATTTTAGCACTCGATGCTGTTGGTGGTAATATTTAGTCACTTGAAACTTCACACCAAAGGATTGAGGAAGTTCAAAAGGTGGAAAACCTCACACCACAGAAGAGGTACTAATATCATATCTGCTGCCACAGTTGATGAACACTGTTTTTGGAAGAAGGTCCTACAATTAATTCAGTTAGTGACAGTGACAAACAATAGCAAAATGTTGTATTAATGACATAATCAATCACATTCTAATTCAATTAGTAAGCACGGTGATTATTTGCCAAGTTTACTCAGGTTGAACCCTCAGGAGCGGAAAGATAAGCCCAACTTCTGTTGTACACGTGGTATATTTACAAAAGCTGCAACACAGGATGGTAAGTTTGTTGGTCCAGTTGCTGCCTACCGGAATATCAGAGTTGATTCTTCAGTCGTTTAACAGCTTCATAAATCAACACAATACAGCATGATCACATCATGTTGGCATCTGCACCGGGGGAACAAAGTCAGTGACTAGTATGACTTGCGGAGTAGTGACCTGCATCTGTGAACTCACCACAAAGACCATGTAGTTGCATGGAAACTTCAATAGGGAAGCACTCCCTGCTAAAACCACGTCTGTCACATTTGTTTTGGGGGGGGGGGGGCTAGATAATGCAGTGAGAATATGAGAATATTAACTTCATAAAACTTTTGACCCTTTATTTCCAGCAGCATTTTAGTTCTGTGAAATGAGACGGGAAGCAAATAGATTTACCTATTGATCCACATGAAGGCTCAATGACTCACAACGCAAGATCACTCCGAGGTCAAGTTAATCTTTATAAACAATCTATTCCAACTCACTACGTGCATGCCACAATTTGACTACCATAGTCAAGCTGATAGCAAGGTATATTTTCTAAGAAATATACCATGTCATCAGAATGACCTAAATCTAGGATATCCAAGGGCTGACTGCAACATTCTTCATTTGGAAAGGCAAAACTGACTCAATGACTTAGAAGCTGGAATTCTGAGCCTCCTTTGTGGGAAGGTGTAACTTCCTTTAACATGCACAAATTCCTGATGCTGCAAAAACAAGAGGGGAACCAAACTGAGGACTGAAACAGCCTGCAAAGGGATGCAGATACATGATTCTGGTCCAGTCTCTTCTTTACCCCATGTCTATCTGATGAGGTACTGCTCCCTTGGCCCTACACTTGTGCAAAAAGTCATTGTCCTTGAGTTGTAGCAACTGAACATTTCCAAATTCAATATTTCGCAAATCAGAAGTGCAAAGGGATCTGGGAGTGTTGGTCCAGGATTCTCTAAAGGTTAACTTGCAGGTAGAGTCCGTAATTAAGAAAGCGAATGTAATGTTGTCGTTTATCTCAAGAGGGTTGGAATATAAAAGCAGCAATGTGCTTCTGAGACTTTATAAAGCTCTAGTTAGGCCCCATTTAGAATACTGTGTCCAGTTTTGGGCCCCACACCTCAGGAAGGACGTACTAGCCTTCGAGCGTGTCCAGCGGAGATTGACACAGACGATCCCTGGAATGGTAGGTTTAACTTATGATGAACAGCTAAGGATCCTGGGATTGTACTTATTAGAGTTTAGAAGGTTGAGGGGAGATCTAATAGAAACTTACAAGATAACGTATGGTTTAGAAGGGGTGGACACTGGGAAGTTGTTTCTGTTAGGCGGGGAGACTAGGACCCGTGGGCACAGCCTTAAAATTAGAGGGGGTAAATTTAAAACTGAAATGAGATGATATTTCTTCAGCCAGAGAGTGGTGGGTTTGTGGAATTCATTGCCGCAGAGTGCAGTGGAGGCCGGGACGTTGGATGCCTTCAAGGCAGAGATCGACAAATTCTTGATCTCAAAAGGAATCAAGGGCTACGGGGAGAGTGCAGGGAAGTAGTGTTGAAATGCCCATCAGCCATGATTTAAATGGCGGAGTGGACTTGATGGGCCGAATGGCCTTCATTCCACTCCTATGTCTTATGGTCTTATATTCATGTGCATTGACGGGGTTTCACACACTAATCTTAGGTACGGAAACTGTCCAGCATGTACATTCACCGGAGCTAATAAAATGAGGTGAACCCATGCACTTACATGTGCTGAAAGCTTTACTCTTCATCAACCAGGCATTTCAATCACAAAGAACAGAGCTGGCTTACAGTAACTGCAGACATTCAAAATACAGATAACCTTCAGAAAAAAGGTAACAGGTTATCTGGAGTTTTAAAACAAAACTGAAGTCTAACACACTTTAAAACCTCCATTAATGAATGTTTTAGATTTTGTGTAATTTTTGCAAAGGATACGAGGAGTCCCCTCTGTTCGACAGACCAGATAAAGACAGGCAGCGACCACATGGCTCATTTTTCGACCTCTGGTCAGGTGCTTGCTGACTGCCATTTTGAAGAAGTTAAAGGCAGTATCAAGGCAGTGCTGGTTTAATTGAAGCTGATTACCCAGGTGGTGAATCTGTCGCCGACCTTAGAAGTAAAAGCAAACACAAAATAGAACTTAGTCAGAGTCATACAGCATGGAAAGACCCTTCGGTCCAACTTGTCCATGCTAACCAGATATCCTAAATAATCCAAGATAACAAAGTGTGGGGCTGGATGAACACAGCAGGCCAGGCAGCATCTTAGGAGCACAAAATCTGACGTTTCGGGCCTCGAGGTGAAGGGTCTAGGCAAGAAAAGACAGAGATGAGGAGAAATTTCTTCACCCAGACAGTGGTGAGCCCACGGAATTCTCAGCCACAGGGAACTGTTGAGGCCAAAACAATGAAGACTTTCAGGAAATAAGTTGGTATAGTTCTTAAGTCTAAAACAATCAAAAGGATATAGGAGAAAGTGAGAACACAGTACTGAATTGAATAATCATGCACAGTGAATGATTAGAAAGGGCATCTGGGATTGGCACAGACCAATATGGACCCTCTTTGATGAAGGGTCTAGGCCCGAAACGTCAG
This sequence comes from Stegostoma tigrinum, assembly GCF_030684315.1. NCBI lineage: Eukaryota > Metazoa > Chordata > Chondrichthyes > Orectolobiformes > Stegostomatidae > Stegostoma > Stegostoma tigrinum. The sequence continues at coordinate 4,167,290 of NC_081363.1, read as the reverse complement.
CTTTTGTGCTCCTGAGATGCTGCTTGGCCTGCTGTGTTCATCCAGCCTCACATTTTATTATCTTGGATTCTCCAGCATCTGCAGTTCCCATTATCTCTGGACCAGATAGCCCCTTCTGTGCTGTGTGATTTCTATGGTTCTAATGGTGGAGCAGACTCAAGGGGCCAAATGGCCTATTCCTGCTATTTTCTTTGCTTCCATGTAAACAACATCATAGCCCGTATTTACATAGTCTTTAAAATATTGACACGTCTCAAGGTGCTCCACAGGAATACATTCAACAAAAGTGATTCAAATGGAACTAAAAGTTACAAGAATGCAGAATTGTCTAAAGGAGGGATAGCAATGAATGGCTATTTTTCAGACTGACATCCTGCTCCCCATTCAATACATATGTCACATTTTTAAGAAATTTATTTAATAAGGCAAGGCACAAAATCATTTTTACTTGCAAGTTCAAGATTTTAAAAAGTTTACTTTTTAAAATTTCAGGGATTACATTTGCTTTCGACAGCTGCTTTGTCATTCGCTCTAACTCAGTTATGAGGTGATACAGCTACCTGTACTACATGCTGCATTTGTGTTGACATATGGAAAATTTTAACTCAGAACTAGAAAATTTCATCAATACTTTTGATAATTATCACCCCTCAATTAAAGCCAAAACACAATATCATTTATTTCCAGAATATTTAAAACGGTATAAAACAAAGCCAAAAATTAGCAACAAAGTTTGACCCAAAGAAAAAATGGCACACACTTCTACCACCAACCGAAAGACACATTTCAGATTGGTGAGGTCACAGCCAATGTGTTTCAATAGCATGAGTTCACTGAATTTAAGGGCAATTAGGGATGGAAAACTGGGATCACAAAACTGGGATAACACAGTACGGGGATGGAGGAGCACTGCAGGCCAGGCAGCTAAGGAGCTGGAAAGTTGACGATTCAGGTTGGGACACTTCTTCAGAAATGGGAGCAGGGGAAGGGAGCTCAGAAGGAAATAGAGGGAGGGGTGGGGCTGAGGAAGGCAGATCGGATGGTGATAGGCGAGTGTAGGTAGGGTGTGGTGGGATTGGTCAATGAGGTGGGAGGAGCAGATAGGTGGGAGAGAAGATGGGCAGATTGCGTCAGGTTAAGGAGGCGAATTTCAGGGCCAAAGAGATTACCAAAGAGTTGCAGTGGGAGAGAGATCCACTGAGGTCTTTCCAGAGTGAGGAAGATAACTTTTTCAACGTGAACATTCATGGAAGAGGCTTCACAGTGGGGTTATTACTCACTCAGAAATTAGATTAGATTAGATTCCCTACAGTGTGGAAACAGGCCCTTTGGCCCAACAAACCCACACTGCACCTTGAAGCATCCCACCCAGACCCATCCCCCAATAACCCACACACCCCTGAACACTACAGGCAATTTAGCATGGCCGATCCACCTAGCCCGCACATCTTTGGACTGTGGGAGGAAACTGGAGCACCCGGAGAAAACCCACGCAGACATGGGGAGAATGTGCAAACTCCACACAGACAGTCGCCCGAGGCTGGAATCGAACCCGGGTCCCTGATGCTGTGAGGCTACAGTGCTAATCGCTGAGCCACCGTGCCGCTGTTATAGTGCCTGCTGTGTTCCTCCAGTTCCATACCGTATTACTTCTGACTCCAGCATCTGCAGTTCTTACTATAGAACATAGAACATAACAGCACAGTACCGGCCCTTCAGCCCTCGATGTTGTGCCGACCTGCCATACCGATCTGAAGCCCATCTAACCTACGTCCATATGCTTATCCACTATCTCTGAGTGAGTCACAAAACTGGAGCATTTTGAGCAGGCAGTTATTATCTCTTTCTTACACCTGAGAACTCAATCTCACATTTAATTTTAATAATTTAGTCATCATTAGGTTTTATTGGTAGAAGGATTGAGTTCCGGAGCCGTGATGTCATGCTACAACTGTACGAAACGCTAGTGCGGCCTCACTTGGAATATCATGTACAGTTCTGGTCGCCCCATTATAGGATGTGGAAGCATTGGAAAAGGTGCAGAGGAGATTTACTAGGTTGTTGCCTGGTCTGGAGCGAAGGTCCTATGAAGAAACGCTGAGGGACTGGAGTCTTCTCGTTGGAGAGAAGGAGGCTAATAGGGGATTTAATAGAGACATACAAGATGATCAGAGGATTAGATAGGGTGGACAGTGACAGTCTTATTCCGAGGATGATGGCGTCAGCTTGTACGACAGGGCATAGCTGCAAATTGAGGGGTGATAGATTTAAGACAGATGTCAGAGGCAGGTTCTTTACTCAGAGAGTGGTAAGGGCATGGAACGCCCTGCTTGGCAATGTAGTTAACTCAGCCACATTAGGGACATATAAACAGTCCTTGGATAAGCATTTGGATGATGATGGGATAGTGTAGGGGGATGGGCTTAGATTAGTTCACAGGTCGGCGCAACATCGAGAGCCGAAGGGCCTGTTCTGCGCTGTATTGTTCTATGTTGTATGTTCCTTTACAATAGCATCCACAACATTGTTCCCTGTACAGCAGCTCCTAAACTATTTGAAATGCCTAAAGTTCTAACAGGTCTACACAGTTTAGATCCAAGGAGGATGGTTTCCTTGTTCGGGGAGAATACAATCAGACAAGGGACAGACTCAGGACCATTGATGATGGAAATGAGGTATGTTTTCTAAATCAAAGGGTAGAGAACCTGTGGAACCACAAAAGGCTGGGGAGGCCAGTGAACATATTCAAGGAAGAGACAGATAATTTAGTTTTAAATTTTAAAGGCATCAAGGGGTATGAGGAGAAAGCACAAAGAGATGGCATTGAGATAGAGAAGGAACCATGATCATGGTGAATGGTGAATCAGGTTCAAAGGACCAAATGGCCTACTCCTGCACCTCATTTCTATTTGTCAAGATACAAAGCCTTAAGCTGGAGATCTTGCATGGGGAGATGATTGCCCAATGGTATTATCACTGCATCGTTAATCCAGAGACCCAGGTTCAAATGCTGCCACAGCAGATGATGGAATTTGAATTCAATAAAATATATGGAATTAAGAATCTAATGATAACCGAGAAACGATTATTGGGAATAACCCATCTGGTTCGCTAATGTCCTTTAGGGAAGGAAACTGCCATCCTTACCTGGTCTGGTCTACATGTGACTTCAGGCCCACAGCAATGTGGGTGACTCTGAACTACCCACAGGATAATTAGAGATGGGCAATAAATGCTGGTCTAGCCAGCAACACCCTCATCCATGAATGACTAAAAAAAACCTTAAAAAAAAATTCAGCGACGAGTAATTCATCAACTCAGATATTTTAAGTCTTCCTGACTCCCAGTCAGTTAAATGTTCCTTTGTTGACAGGTTTAGATTAGATTCCCTACAGTGTGAAAACAGGGCCCTCCGCCCAACAAGTCCACACCGCCCCTTGAAGCATCCCAACCAGACCCAACCCCTATAACCCACACAACCCCAAACACTACAGGCAATTTAGCATGGCCGATCCATCTAGCCTGCACTTCTTTGGACTGTGGGAGGAAACCGGAGCACCCAGAGGAAACCTACGCAGACATGGGGAGATGTACAAACTCCACATAGACAGTCGCCCAAGGCTGGAATCGAACCCGGGTCCCTGGTGCTGTGAGGCTGCAATGCTAACCACTGAGCCACTGTGCCGCCCCAAATGTTTAAACGTGTTCACTCTATTTTGCAGTCTCCCCCAGTCTTACAGTTGTCCCTGTTTCTCCCATTCCCCTTACTGCCAGTCTTCCCTACTATCTTGTTGCAACATTCCAGTCTCCTTCCCCACTGATCACCATCTCCAAACCCCTTGCAACCTCCCCATCTCATGCATTTACCTTCATTCTCCCGACATTCACTTTTCCAGCAACTCCCTCGCTCACAATGAGCTGTTCACTGCTCCAAACACAGGTGGCCTTGTTCCCACATTTATTGTTCCACCAACTGTATGGAAAGCTGGTGCTTAAGAACATGAAGCACTGTCACAAAGCTGTTCCCAGTACACCACAACATTGTGAGGTAGGTAACAATCTGGAAACTTGTCCAGTACTTCTCATGCACAAAAAGAGCAGGTCAAGTTGAAACCAGTCAATTGCTGCCATGTCAGTCTATTCTTCCTTGAAGTGATGGAGAGTGTCATAAATAGTACTATCAAACAACATAACAAAGTGTGTAGCTGGATGAGCACAGCAGGCCAAGCAGCATCTCAGGAGCACAAAAGCTGACGTTTCGGGCCTAGACCCTTCATCAGAGTCTCTGATGCTCCTGAGATGCTGCTTGGCCTGTTGTGTTCATCCAGCTTCACACTTTGTTATCTTGGATTCTTCAGCATCTGCAGTTCCCATTACCACTATGAAACAACACTTGTTCAGCACCCAGCTCCCAACTTCATTAAAGTCTTGATTCAAACATTAGTAAAACAGCTGAACTCCAAAGGCTGCCCTTGAAATCAAGGCAGCTTTAGACCAAGGGTTGAACTGATGGCTTAAGCAAAGCTGGTATCAATCTGAAACTGAGACTACAGTGCCTTCCATGTTCTTGGCGTCTATCACCTTAAGTGTAGGGACAGCAGATAGGTAAGAACACCACCACCTATCTGACTAGGAATTACATCTCTGTTTCTTCAGTGTCACTGGGTTAAAATCCTGGAATTCCTTCCCCGTGAGCGCTGTTTATTAGAGGTACAGTCAACAGAGAAGAAAGTTATCTCAAAGTACAATGGGACCTTGATCAGATGGGCCAATGGGCCAAGGAGTTGCAGATGGAAATTAATTTAGATAAATGTGAGGTGCTGCATTTTGGAAAGGCAAACCGGGGAGGACTTATACACTTAATAGTAAGGTCCTGGGGAATGTTGCTAAACAAAGAGACCTTGTGGTGCAGGTTCATAGTTCCTTGAAAGTGAAGTCACAGGTAGATAGGATAGTGAAGGTGGTGTTTGGTACGCTTGCCTTTATTGGTCAGTGCATTGAGTATAGAAGTTGGGAAGTCATGTTACGGCCGTACAGGACATTGGTCAGGCCACTTTTGGATATTGTGTGCAATTCTGGTCTCTGTTGTAGAAAGGACATTGTGAAACGTTGAAAGGTGCAGAAAAGATTTACAAGGATGTTGCCGGGTTTCGAGGGTTTGAGCTGTAGGGAGAGGCTGAAATAGGCTGGGTTTATTTTCCCTGGAGCATCAAAGACTGAGAGGTAACCTTCGAAGTTAATAAAATCATGAAGGGCATGGATGGGGCAAGGTCTGTTTCACCCAAGGGTGGAATCGAGCCCTGGCGCAGTGCTAACCGCTGAGCCACCACGCGGCCCCAGTTTATTTAAAAGGGACCTGAGGGCCAACTTTTTCACGCAGAAGGTGGTGCATGTATGGAATGAGCTGCCAGAGGAAGCCATGGAGGTTAGTAAAATTACAACATTTAAAAGGCATCTGGATGGATATATGAATAGGAAAGGTTTAAAGGGATAATGTCCAAATGCTGGCAAATGGGACCAGATTTATCTAGGAAATCTGGACGACATGGATGGGTGCTCTGTTTCCACGCTGTACATCTCTACGATGCCCCTACACGACAGCGAGTGCAGTGGCTCGAGATGGTATCTCAGCATCACCTCCTCGAAGGCAATTAGGAATGAACAATAAACATTGGCCCAGCTAGCAACATCCACATCCTATGAATCAGTAAAAGGAATTATACTTTTTTTGTAGAAATGAACTGCAGTATTTGTTCGCAACCTTCATAATCTGATCAATCTGGGATTTATGTTTTTAATTTCCAGATCTCCACTTCATTGCATTCCACTTCTTTTAGATTAGTTTTTTACTTTCATGTTTATAGGTCGTTAACTTTGATTTCTGGCTTTGTGCTTGGGCCTTTAGCACCTTCACCACTATCTTACCTGTCGAAGGAGACAGTAATATGTATCCCAACAACCTTAATATCTGAGTTCCTTTGCAACCTTCTGGTTTGCTTTTAATTTCAAAGTTTAAAGCTCCTTGATAACTGATAACGAGAACCTGTACCATTAACACTTAAATTCTGACCACAACAAACATTTTGTTTATCTCCTGTATGTTCTTCATTCCAGTGAGCAGAGTCTGGCTTTCTCCTTTAAAATTATTTCCCTTGCTCCAAGCATCTGCCCAGAGGTTACACAGTGACAGAAATGAGACATCACTGAGTGACAGGTTTTCCAGCCCTGCAATGGGAACCATCCAAGGGAAAGATCTTTGCCCCATCCATCCCACTTCTCAGGAAACTGAGACAGAACAGAGTACTTTTCGTTTGAGATTGATCTGTCACCAGACGAGAAGTCATTCAAGTCTGGAGACAGTAGGGACTGCCGATGCGGGAAGCAGAGTCACATCAATTTAGTTATTCAGGTTTCGTCAATAATGGGGAGGGCAGAAGCAGCAGACTCTGCTTCCTGTGTTACTGGAGATAGTGAGTCACTGTATCTGATGTTCAGAGAATGGAAACACTCCCATTGATGCTTCTTAAATGAGGAAATAGTGTGCATAGTTCATCTTGTTTTTGCTTTGTGTTTCTGTTCCCACTCCCACCCAGAGATTCTTCAACCATATGGCTAACAATGGATGAAAGCTTTCCAGTATCCCCTGTAGCTCTAGTAGAGTGTATGAGTCATTCGGAGAGATGAATCATTTTATAGGCAAAATGGGCAGTCATTCATATTGGTGCTGGTTGATATATTAAGCTTCCAGAAGCAGAGCAATTGGAACTAAGCGAGTCAGGAATTTATGGCATTTTTACAGTTTGCAGGAATTTTGACATCAGTGAAGACTATTTTACATTTAAGGCTGAGCTACCAGTTCTTCACCTATCCCACTCACCCCTAAAGCCCCAAAACACAAGCATGTCTCTGTTTACATACCCACAAGATATTCACATATGTGCTCACCCTCTGTCTTATCTTCACGCCCACAGACTGGGTGAGTTATTTATTTATTTTGCAATGATTTGTCTGGTATTTGAAGGACAGTAATATCTTTTGTTTTACTTTTAGTTCATCTGGCCCCTTCCCCCTCATCACTGACTCATCCTTTTCTAGACTCTGAAGCCCACAGGGCAATCTCTTTTAATTATACATGTATATGGGGCTCAGGCTGGAGCCAGACTGCAGCTTCTGGTTGCTAAATTGATGTCAAACAAATCTCTGTTGCGACACTAATGTTGTCATGATAGCTTTCACTATTAATTGGGTTTGGCTGCATATCATCATTTCTGAGCAACTGTGAACCCAGGGATCTATTTTCTGACTTAACCCTTCCACCACCTGTTGTGAACATAAAATCTATTGGCTCCCCTTCACCTTTCACCCCAGGGTCACTGGGTTGCATCAGTTTCCAGTCCACAATAGCTTTGATTGTAAAATTCATATAACAGTTCAAATCCCTCCATGAACTTAGCATGACTTATTTCAGTAATAGCCTCCAAGTGCACAACTCCCCATCCCACCAAAACTTTACACTTCTCCAACTTGGCCCTTTGCACATTCTCCATTTTAATTGCTCCATCATTGGTAGCCGTGTCTTCAGTTATCTGAACACTCAAATTTCCTCTCAAAACCATGCAACCTCTCTGCTTCCTTAAACGTTAGTTCCAGTGGCTTGTTAACAGATATTAAACTTTTTTTTTCGATTCACGGGATGTGGGTGTTCCTAGCATTTACTGCCTATTCTCAATTGCCGAGGAACCAGTGAAGAGGGAATTTAGAGACACATCTCGGTCAGACCAGGAAAGGGCAGAAGGTTTCCGTCCCTAAAGGCCATTAGCAAATCACATAGGATTTTCTGACAATTCAGAATGGTTTATATCATCATCATCAGACCCTTAATTCTAGACTTTTATTGAATTCATGCTCCACCATCTTCCATAGTGATATTCAAACCCGATGCCCAGAACATCACTTTGCTCTCTGTATTAATTGACTAGCAAAGATGCAATATAAATACATGTTATGGTCAACATACAGAGCCAGCTCACAAGTTAAAATTGAAACAATTCTCCAGAATGCAAAAAGCCCAATTCTGCATATATGCTGGGGCTATAACTAGCTGCAAAGAGTCTGCCCTGATTGGTACATGTACCTGGGCTGGTCTGAAGATACTACTTCACCTCCCTGCCTCCCAGCCCTCTCCAGTCACATCTTATCCTCTATCCATATTCGGTCCACCTCCCCCTCTCTCCCTATTTATTTCAGAACCCTCTCCCCATCCCCCTCTCTGATGAAGGGTCTAGGCCCGAAACGTCAGCTTTTGTGCTCCTTAGATGATGCTTGGCCTGCTGTGTTCATCCAGCTCCACACTTTGTTATCTTGGATTCTCCAACATCTGCAGTTCCCATTATCTCTCTCTCGCTCCAGTCACTGTGCTGCTCTCGCCTGGGCTGCGACACCAGGCCTGGCTGATCCCATGTCTCTGGAATGTGAGTGAGATGGTGACTGGGTACAGCAGTGGGCATCATCTCTCATTTCTGAGAAGGGAAGCACAGTGGTTGGAGAGGGTCAGGCAAAGTGCCCATTTGTTCAGGTGGGTTTAATCAGGTCCTAGAGTCATAGGGTTAAATAACACTGAAACAGACCCTTCAGCCCAACTTGTTCATGCCAACCAGATTAATTAATCTAGTTAATCTAAATCAATCCATGCCCATTTGCCAGCATTTGGCCCACATCCCTCTAAATCTTTCCTATTCATGCATCCATCCAGATGCCTTTTAAATGTTGTTGTTGTCGTACCCACCTCCTCCACTTCCTTTGGCAGCTTGTTCCACACTCACACCACCCGCTGCATGAAAAAGTTGCCCCTCAGGTGTCACTTTTAAATTATTCCCTCATGACTCTTAACCTATGCCCTCTCATTTTGGACTCCCCTCCCTCTGGAAAGACGACCTTGGCTCTTCACCCTATCCATGTCCCTCATGATTTTTATGAACCTTTATAAAGGTCACCCCTCAGCCGCTGACGCTCCAGGGAAAATAGTCCCAGCCTATTCAGCCTCTCCCTATAGGTCATACCCTGCAACCCCAGCAACATCCCTGTAAATCTTTTCTGGACCCTTTCAAATTTAACATCATCCTTCCTAGAGCAGGGAGACCAGAACTGAACACTATTCCAAAAGTGGTCTCACCAATGTCCTGCACAGCCACAACATGACCTCCCAACTCCAATGCTCAATGCACTGACCTATAAAGGCAAGCATACCGTATGCCTTCTTCCCCATCTTCTCTACCTGTTACTCCACCTTCAAGGAACTAAGAACCTGAAACCCTAAGTCCCTCTGCTCAACAACACTTCTAGGGTCCTACTATTAACTGTATATGTCCTGTTCTGTTTTACCTGACCAAAATGCAACACCTCACTTTTATCTAATTTAAGCTCCATGTATCACTCCTCTACTCATTGGCCCGTCTGATCAAGGTCACATTGTACTCTGACATAGCAAGAGCTGCAGATGCTGGAGTCAGAGACAACAGAGTGTAGAATTGCCAGTTCTGAAGAAGGGTCCCGACCTGAAACACTGGCTTTCCTAATCCTTTGATGCTGCCTGACCTGCTGTGTTCCTCCAGCTCCACAGCGTTGTCTCCATCATACTCTGAGACAACTTTCTTCACTGTCCACTACACCACCAATTTTGGTGTTATGTGCAAACTTACTAACCATTAGTCCATGACCAAATCATTTATATAAATGACAAAAAAAGCAGTGGACCCAGCACCAATCCTTGCAGCACACTGCTGGCCACAGGTCTCCAGTTTGAAAAACTACCATCTACCAGCACCCTCTGTCTCCTGCCTTCAAGCCGATATCTATGCAAATGGCTAGCTCTCCCCGGATTCCATTAGATCTAACCTTACTATTCGGTCTACCATGCGGAACCTTGTTGAATGCCTTACTGAAGTCCACATAGACAGCGAATGAAGCATATTTCTGAAATAAAGCAAAATCCTTCTCTCTTTCTCCCCTTTTTGTACTTTTTTTATTTCTGTTTTTGACAACTTTCTTCACCTTCAAGGCTGGAGCGGTGTCAGCAGGGTTACAGCTACAGCATCAGTAGCGGGGATCAGGACTCTAGGCGGCAGTGGCAACGCATGGCACAGGGACTACTGGCTGTGGCACCTGGACTCATGGCACTAGCTGGAGCAGGGACTATTTGTCACAGTAGGCCCAGAGACTGGACTTGCAGTGGTGGCAGTGCCTGGAATGGATATTCCTAGCTGTAGAAGGCCCAGAGCATGGACTCTCGACTGTGGCAGTGCCCACAGTGGAGATTCCTGGCACTGTCAGAGGCACAGTGGCAACTGCAGTCTGTTCACTCATTGGTGTCATCATTGCTGTACGCAGAGCAGAGGCTCTTTGTGGCTCAATACACCTTGCAGAAGCCATGGAATAGTGTTTGAGACCCCATTGAAACAGAAGTTGAACTCTATTTAACTTATTCCTTTTTATTCTTTTTGTAACTCAGATGGTACCGAATTGTGATGACAAAACACTTTTCCCTGTATCTTCCTTAATATATGATAACAAAACCAATTCAAAATCCAAAGTTACACTTAGGCTAGGCCAGGCCTCTGGATTTCTCGTCCAGTGCCATTACCCCCAGCAATCAAGGTATTTGGAATGGTCAAGTGAGTCCAGCTTTGAAGGTCCCCATAGTTGGACAGGAAAATCCACTCACTGTGGCGACTGATCAGATAAATGTTGCCCCGATAAGAAGAACAGAAGGAAGTGGTGAGGTGATAATGGGAACTGCAGATGCTGGAGAATCCAAGAAAACAAAGTGTGGAGCTGGATGAACACAGCAGGCCAAGCAGCATCTCAGGAGCACAAAAGCTGATGTTTCGGGCCTAGACCCTTTATCACACCTTGTTATCTCAGAATCTCCAGCATCTGCAGTTCCTATTTTCTCTCACCTACTTGACATTTCTGTCTCAAGAAGGGTGCAAATTCTTTGGCCATGTTTTTTTTAAAACAATGCTGTGTTGGATTCCTTTATCATTGACAGTGGGGGGGATGTCTTTGGAGCCTCCTCCAGCTGTAAGTTGCTTCACAACTAGTTTTCTTTATTCATGGGATGAGGATGTTGCTGACAAGGCAACATTTATTGTCCATCCCTAATTACCCAGACAGCAGTTAAGAGTCATCCACATTGCTGTGGGTCAAGAGTCACATGTCAGCCAGGCCAGGTGAGGATGGCAGTTTCCTTCCCGAAAGGACATTAGTGACCCAATGTGTTTTTCAGACAATTACACTGTTAGTCCCAGACATTTATTGAATTCAAATTCCACAATCTGCTGTGGTGGGATTCGAACCCAGATCCCCAGAACATTATCGGGGTCTCAAAATTAACAATCCAGCAATAATACCGCTCGTCCGTTGCCTCCTGTATGCAGCACGCTACCAAAAGATGTGGGAGGACTGCAGAGCTCAGATGTGATCAGTTGGTCGTGAGACCACTCAGTCCTGTCTATTACAATATTGCTTCTATTGTTTGGTACGCATGTAGCCCTGTGTTGTTGTTTCATTATATTGACATTTCACTTTTAGATAAGGCTGGTGGTGTTCCTGGCATGGTGTCTCATACTCTCCAGTAGAATATATCATCTGCCTGCTTCGAAAATGCTTTTGATAAGCTCAGTTAGACCGCTCTTGAAGTAATGCATACAGACACAGTTCTTTCACAAACAGGACCAATTTTTCTTATTTACTTTTCCCAGACACACTCTGGTTGCGAATACCTCCTTCAAACCTCCTCTGCCTTTTCTGCTTAAGGAAAACAGAGTCCTAATTTCTCTCATCAATCTTCATTATTGAAGGTCCTCAACCATGGAATCATTCTCAATCTTTTCTGACCTCTGTCAAATATCTTCATTTGCTTCCTAAAAGGGTGGCGATCAGCACCAGACTTTTCTTTTAATTCATTCACAGGATGGGGACATTGCTGACTGCGCCAGCATTTATCACCCATCCTGAATTGCCCCGAGGGCAGGTGACAGTCAAACACATTGGAGTCAATTGTAGATAACTAAGTGTGGGGCTGGATGAACACAGCAGGCCAAGCAGCATCAGAGGAGCACAAAAGCTGACGTTTCGGGCCGAGACCCTTCATCACAAAAGGGGGATGGGGAGAGAGTTCTGAAAGAAATAGGGAGAGAGAGAGGGGAGGCGGACCGAAGATGGATAGGGAGAAGATAGATGGAGAGGAGAGTATAGTTGGGGAGGGGATAGGTCAATCCGGGCAGGACGGACAGGTCAAGGGGGGTGGGATGAGATTAGTAGGTAGGAAATGGAGGTGCGGCTTGAGGTGGGAGGAGGGAATAGATGAGAGGAAGAACAGGTTAGGGAGGTGGGGACGAGCTGGGCTGGTTTTGGGATGCAGTGGGGGGAGGTGAGATTTTGAAGATGATGAAATCCGCATTGATACCATTGGGCTGCAGGGTTCCCAAGCGGAATATGAGTTGCTGGTCCTGCAACCTATGGGTGGCATCATTATAGCACAGCAGGAGGCCCAGGTTGGACATGTCATCTAAGGAATGGGAGGGGGAGTTGAAATGGTTCGCGACTGGGAGGTGCAGTTGTTTACTGCAAACCAAGTGTAGGTGTTCTGCAAAGCGGACCCTATGTCTCCGCTTGGTTTCCCCAGTGTAGACGAAGTCACACCATGCACAGTGGATGCAGTATACCACATTGCCAGATGTGCAGGTGAACATCTGCTTGATGTGGAAAGTCATCTTGGGGCCTGGGATGGGAGTGAGGGAGGAGTTGTGGGGGCAAGTGTAGCACTTCCTACTGTTGCAGGGGAAAGTGGTGGGGTTGGAGGGGAGTGTGGAGTGGAGAGGGAGTCGCAGAGAGAGTGGTCTCTCTGGAAGGCAGACAAGGGTGGGGTGGGAAGGGAAAAATATCTTTAGTGGTGGAGTCGGATTGTAGATGGCGGAAGTGTCGGAGGGTGATACGTTGTATCCGGAGGTTGGTAGGGTGTTATGTGAGGACGAGAGGGATTCTCTTTTGGCGGTTATTGCAGAGGCGGGGTGTGAGGGATGAGTTGCGGGAAATGCGGGAGACACATAGAACATAGAACAGTACAGCACAGAACAGGCCCTTCAGCCCACGATGTTGTGCTGACCATTGATCCTCATGTCTGCACCCTCAAATTTCTGTGACCATATACATGTCCAGCAGTCTCTTAAATGACCCCAATGACCTTGCTTCCACAACTGCTGCTGGCAACGCATTCCATGCTCTCACAACTCTCTGCGTAAAGAACCTGCCTCTGACATCCCCTCTATACTTTCCACCAACCAGCTTAAAACTATGACCCCTCGTGCTAGCCATTTCTGCCCTGGGAAATAGTCTCTGGCTATCAACTCTATCTATGCCTCTCATTATCTTGTATACCCCAATTAGGTCCCCTCTCCTCCTCCTTTTCTCCAATGAAAAGAGACCGAGCTCAGTCAACCTCTCTTCATAAGATAAGCCCTCCAGTCCAGGCAGCATCCTGGTAAACCTCCTCTGAACCCTCTCCAAAGCATCCACATCTTTCCTATAATAGGGCGCCCAGAACTGGACGCAGTATTCCAAGTGCGGTCTAACCAAAGTTTTATAGAGCTGCAACAAGATCTCACGACTCTTAAACTCAATCCCCCTGTTAATGAAAGCCAAAACACCATATGCTTTCTTAACAACCCTGTCTACTTGGGTGGCCATTTTAAGGGATCTATGTATCTGCACACCAAGATCCCTCTGTTCCTCCACGCTGCCAAGAATCCTATCCTTAATCCTGTACTCAGCTTTCAAATTCGACCTTCCAAAATGCATCACCTCGCATTTATCCAGGTTGAACTCCATCTGCCACCTCTCAGCCCATCTCTGCATCCTGTCAGTGTCCCGCTGCAGTCTACAACAGCCCTCTACACTGTCAACGACACCTCCGACCTTTGTGTCGTCTGCAAACTTGCTGACCCATCCTTCAATCCCCTCATCCAAGTCATTAATAAAAATTACAAACAGTAGAGGCCCAAGGACAGAGCCCTGTGGAACCCCACTCACCACTGACTTCCAGGCAGACACGCTCGAGGGCGTTCTCAACCACTGTGGGGGGATGTTGCGGCACTTGAAGAACAAGGACATCTGGGATGTGTGGGAGTGAAATGCCTCATCCTGGGAGCACATGCGCCGGAGGCGAAGGAATTGGGAATAGGGGTTGGAATTTTTGCAGGAAGATGGGTGGGAGGAGGTGTATTCCAGGTAGCTGTGTGAGTCGGTGTGCTTGAAATGGACATTGGTTTGTAGGTGGTTGCCTGAGATGGAGACAGAAAGTTCCAGGAAGGTGAGGGATGTGTTGGAGATGGTTCAGGTGCCATTGAGGTTGGGGTGGAAGGTGTTGGTGAAATGGATGAACTGTTCGAACTCTTCTTGGGAAGATGAGGCGGCGCCGATACAGTCATCAATGTAACGGAGGAAGAGGTGGGGTTTGGGGCCAGTGTAGGTGCGAAAGGGGGACTGTTCCACATAACCTGCAAAGAGGCAGGCATAGCTGAGGCCCATGCGGGTACCCACGGCCACCCCCTTAGTGGGAGGAATCGAAAGAGAAGCTGTTGAGGATGAGGACGAGTTCGGCTAGGCAGATGAGGGTGTCGGTGGAGGGGAACTGGTCGGGTCTGTGGGACAGGAAGAAGCGGAGGGCCTCAAGGCCATCTGCATGGGGAATGCAGGTATATAGGGACTGGATATCCATGGTGAAAATGAGGTGTTGGGGGACCAGGGAATTGGAAGTTCTGGAGGAGGTGGAGGGTGTGGGTGGTGTCACGGAGGTAGGTAGGGAGATCCTGGACCAACGGGGAGAAAATGGAGTCCAGATAGATGGAGATCAGTTCGGTGGGGCAGGAGCAGGCGGAGACAATAAGTCAGCCAGGGCAGGTGGGTTTGCGGATTTTGGGAAGGAGATAGAAGCGGGTGGAGTGGGGTTGGGGAACAGTGAGATTGGAGTCTGTGGGTGGGAGGTCACCTGAGGTGATGAGGTCATGGATGGTTTCCTACACTGGCCCAAACCCCACCTCTTCCTCCGTCACATTGATGACTGTATCGGCACCGCCTCATGCTCCCTAGAGGAGCTCAAACAGTTCATCCATTTCACCAACACCTTCCACTCCAAACTCAAGTTCACCTGGGCCATCTCCAACACATCCCTCACCTTCCTGGACCTTTCTGTCTCCATCTCAGGCAACCACCTACAAACCCATTTCCATTTCAAGCCCACTGACTCCCACAGCTACCTGGAATACACCTCCTCCCACCCACCATCCTGCAAAACTTCCATTCCCTATTCCCAATTCCCTCGCCTCCGCCACGTCTGCTTCCAGGATGAGGCATTTCACTCCCGCACATCCCAGATGTCCTCGTTCTTCAAGGGCCGCAACATCCCCCCACAGTGGTTGAGAACGCCCTTGACCATGTCTTCCGCACTTCCCGCGCCTCATCCCTCACACTCTGCCCCTGCAATAACCGCCAAATGAGAATCCCCCTCGTTCTCATATTCCACACCAACCTCCAGATACAACGCAGCATCCTCCAACACTTCCGCCATCTACAATCCAACCACACGGTGAAAGACATTTTTCTATCCCCACCCTTGTCTGCCTTCCAGAGAGACTCCCCTCCAACCCCACCACTTTCCCCTGCAACAGCAGGAAGTGCTACACTTGCCCCATCTCCTCCCTCACTCCCATCCCAGGCCCCAAGATGACATTCCACATCAAGCAGATGTTCACCTGCACATCTGGCAATGTGGTATACTCCATCCACTGTACACGGTGTGACTTCGTCTACATTGGGGAAACCAAGCAGAGATTTGGGGACCGCTTTGCAGAACACCTACACTCGGTTTGCAGTAAACACCTGCACCTCCCAGTCGCGAACCATTTCAACTCCCCCTCCCATTCCTTCGACGACATGTCCATCCTGGGCCTCCTGCAGTGCCATAATGATGCCACCCATAGGTTGCAGGAACAGCAACTCATATTCCGCTTGGGAACCCTGCAGCCCAATGGTATCAATGTTGATTTCACCATCTTCAAAATCTCCCCTCTCCCCCACTGCATCCCAAAACCAGCCCAGCTCGTCCCCACCTCCCTAACCTGTTCTTCATCTCACCTATCCCCTCCTCCCACCTCAAGCCGCAACCCCATTTCCTACCTACTAACCTCATCCCACCCCCATGACATGTCCGTCCTCCCCGGATTGACCTATCCCCTCCCTACCTCCCCAACTATACTCCCCCTCTCTCCCTATTTATTTCAGAACCCTCTCCCCTTTTGTGATGAAGGGTCTTGGCCCAAAACATCAGCTTTTGTGCTCCTCTGATGCTGCTTGGCCTGCTGTGCTCATCCAGCTCAACACTTTGTTATCTTGGATTCTCCAGCATCTGCAGTTCCCATTATCTCAGAGTCACTTGTGGATCATACTAGTTAAGAATGGCAGTCTCCTTCCCTAAAGGGCCTTGTTGGAAAAACCCATCTCGTTGACATCACCAATAGATTCACAGTCATCACTGGATTCTGCCACATACCATAGCAGGATTAGAAACCAGGACCCCAGAACATTACTGGCCTTTTGATTAACAGCCCAGTGATAATAACACTAGGCCACTGCCTCCCCTCAGTACTCCAGACAAGACATAACTAGTGTCTCACGCAGATTCAACACGCCTAGAAAACTTTGTTTATTAATCACTCAACCTGCCCCAACACCTTCAATGACTTCTGCACATATACACCCAGATCTTACTTCTCTTGTACCCTCCTCAGAATCACACATTTTACTTGAAATTGTCTGTGCAGCTTTCAAATTGTGGAATTTGCGAGCGAGCAGTTATTAAGCATGGTCTGCAGATGGCATTTAAATGGATTTTACTGAGCTAATCATTAAAGCAAGGTTAGAAAGTAAAGTAACTTTCTTCTAGCCTTAGATAGGGTAAACAATCTAATGGAGAGTAGCTGAGTGTTTGGTTAATGATAAGTTAGGTGAAGTGATTATTCAAATTTACTTTCTTCACAATCCAGGACTTGGCTCTTAAATTGGTGCAAAAAAAAATGAGACGTTAAGTAACTGGGTAAGATATTCTACCAGTAATAAGTAGTCGGTACAGTTAAAATATGGCAGGACAGCTCGGCTGAATGAAATGCACAAAGTCATGCACCCATTGTGGGTCAGTGGTGAACTTATGCAGGATGTGTCGCCATGTATAATTTATTCGGAAATCAAGCAACAGTTGGAGACAGGGGCTATATGGATGGCATGTTTAGGAAGATGGGAACATAGGATTGTACAGGCAGATAAGTAGCAGTCACCACCAGGCAGTTCAAGAGATCAAGGCAGGCACTGCAGGATAACAAAGTGTGGGGCTGGATGAACACAGCAGTCCAAGCAACATCTTAGGAGCAAAAAACCTAACGTTTCGGGCCTAGACCCTTCATCAGAAAAGGGGGATGGGGAGAGGGTTCTGAAATAAATAGGGAGAGAGGGGGAGGTGGACTGAAGATAGATAGAGGAGAAGATAGGTGCAGAGGAGAGTATGGGTGGGGAGGTAGAGAGGAGATATCCCTAAGACAACCTTGCTGGCAAATTGCTTTTCTCCTTCAGATACTGGAAAGGACGATTATTTCCGAGAGGAGTGCAGTCATAAATCAAGGTGGAGCATCATCAGTTACCCAGCTGTGCAAGGGGGAGGAAAAAAAAGGAGTGATAGTGAATACTTCTGGTTAGGGAATAGATGTGCCTACGAACACAATTCTACTATGGTTTGTTACCTCTCTGTGCCAGGTTCAAGGATTTCATAAAATTGTTACAGCATATTTTTGGGTGCATAGCTGAACAGCCAGACATAATGATCCATGTTAGTACCAATGAGGTATGAAGGGAAAAGAGGTCGCAAAAGGAAGTTTCAGGGAGCTAGGAAGAAGACTGACAAGTAGGATCTCCAAATTTCTGGATTACACCCAGCCCCACATGCCAGTGAGCACAGAAACAGGAGAACTGACCGATTAAACATGTGGCTGGACGACTAGAATAGGAGGGAAGAGGGCGTCAAACATCTGAGGCACTGAGCAGTTCTAGGGCAGATGGGACCTGTACAAGATGGACATGTTGCCCTCTAGCGGGACTGGGACTAATAACCTCAGAGAGATTTGCTAATGCTGTTGGAAAGGGTTTAAATCTGATTTAAGGTAAGAAGGGAATTTAAAAGAGAAGTTCAAAATCAAGGGAAGTACAAGTAGAAAAGTACTGAACGAAAACAGCAGCCAGATAAAGCAAACATCAAATAGGATGAAAATGAAGTACGTTAAAAAACTGAATTAAAAGCACTCTATCTAAATGCATTAAGCATTCACAAAAAGGGTGATTTGAATGCACAAGTTGAGGTAAATGGACATGATTTTACTGACATTAGAGACGTAGCTACAGGGTGATGGAGACTGGGAATGGAATATCAAAGGACGTTTTACATTTAAGACAGATAAAGAAAAAGTAAAAAATGGGTGATATTTCTGACAAGGGATGACATCAGTACATTAGAAAAAACTTTTCCAATGAGGGACCAAAATGTAAAATCGGTTTGGGTGGAGCTCGGAAGCATCAAGGGGAGCAAACACTGATAAGTGTTATTTGTTGAACACAAGACTGTAGCACTAATATTGAGTGTGGTGTAACTTAATTGAATTTGTTGAACTCGTCTGCAGGAAGATTTCTCAGGGTAGTGCAATTGATATTGTCAAATGACTTACTACAATCCATGCTGACAATGTCCCACATGGCAGACTGTTAAGGAAAATTAAAGTTCACGGGATGCAGGGAAATGTGGCGAGTAGGATTTATATTTAACTGTGACAGAAAACAAAGGGTAGTGGTGGATTGGGAGATAACAAGATGTAGAGCTGGATGAACACAGCAGGTCAAGCAGCATCAGGGAGCAAGGCGGCTGACGTTTTGGGCCTAGACCTTTCTTCAAAATGGAAAGTGCTTTCTAGTGGTGCTTAACTTTAGGTCCCTTGCTGCTTGTGTTATACATGAACGATTTAAACTAAAATGTGGGAGCTGCGCTTGTGAAATTTGCAGAGACAAAAACTGGCCTTGTAATAAAGAGAATGTCTGTCGACTGCAGGATCATATTAATGTTTTGATTGAGTGGGAGGAAAAGTGGCCAACTGAGTTCAATCTGAATCTGAAGATGTGCAAGGTTATCCATTTGGGGGGGGCAAACAAAGCAAAGGAATGCACGATAAATGGGAGTGTACTGAAAGAGCAGAAGAACAAGAAACCATGGAGGACATGTTCACAGATCCCTAAAGTGCATGGCAGGTATATAAGGTGTCAAAGGCATTTGATTCTTTCCTTCATTGGGTGGGGCATTGAATACAAGAGCGGGGATGGAATGCTGGAACAACATGACACATGAATTGGGCCACAGCTGGAATTTTGTGTAAAGTTCTAGTCACCACATGACAGGAAGAATCTAATAGCTCTAGAGAGTACAGAGGACATTTACAAAAATGTTGTCAGGGCTTGAAAATTGCAGCTATGAGAAGAAATTGAAATGGCTTTGTTTTCCTTACAGCAGAGGAGTCTCAGGGGCGACTTAACTGAGGTGCACAAAACATTGAGGGGCATGCTTAAAGTGGACAGGGAAGGCCTGTTGCCTCTAGCAGAGAGGTCAATGACCAGGGGGTATAGATTTAACGTGACTGGTAAAATAGTTAAAGGCAACATACGAAAATCATTTTCATCAAAGGGTGGTGGGAGCCTTGAATTCACTGTTCAGTATTGTGCTTGAGGCAGAAACCTTCAATTCACTTAAAAAGAAATCTGAATCTACGAGGTTAGGGACAAGGTATTGGTAAGTGATATCAAGGTGGGTAGTAATTTACTCGGTTAGCGCAGATGAGTTGACTGGCCACTTTAAAACCTGTAACGTCTCTGCAGTTGCATACATCAGGGCTTTAGAGATTTTATGTAACATGGGTAACACAATAATAATGGACAACTTAAATTTAGGCATAGACTTAGTTCGCCAAGTTATCACAATGTTGTGAAGGATGAATTCCTGGAATGCATGCAAGATGGGTTTCTCGAACAGTACATTTGGAAGCCAACTTGGAATCAAGCTATTTTGGATTTGACACTGTGTAATAATAAACGGCTAATGGATAACCTTGCTGCAAGAAGCTTTCAGTAAACTGTCATCATAATATGATAAAATTTTATATTACATTTGATTGTGATATAATTAATTCTGAAACTAGGGTCCTGAATCTGAAGGAAGGAAACTAAGATGGTATGAGGAGAAGTTAGCTCAGTAGAGTGGGAAAATACACAAAGATACGACACTAGACAGGCAATAGCTGGCATTTAAAAGAAATCCAGACAATGTCTACAACAGATATACACTTCTCTAAGAAATAAACATTCAAAAGGGAAAAGGTGAATTAATCATGGTTGATGAAAGAAAGTAAAGATTGCTAAAGATCAAAGGAAGTGGGGATAGGGGTTCCAGAAATTGAGGTAAGCCTAAGGATTGAAAACAATTTAGGACTCAGCAAAGGACAGCTAAGAAAGCGTTATGGAAAAGGAAAACAGAATAGGAATGCAAGGTAGCAAGGAATGCAAAGGCGGATGTTTTTAAAAAAAAACTTCTATCAATACAAGAAAGCAGAAAGATTAGTAAGGATAAATGAGAGCCCATTACAGATGGTGGAGAAATTAAACAGATACCGTTTGTCTACCTTCAAAGGAAATCTTCTAGAAATACTAGAAGCAAGGGACCTGTCAAGTACAATCATTTAAAATTCTAAAGATTCTGGAAAGGTTCCTTCAGCCTGGAAAGTAGCAAACATATAAAGATATTTCTTCTATTTAAGAAAGGAAGAAGAGGGAGAAAGGGAAATGACAGACCTGTTTGCATGGCTGATGTCAAACTATCTATAACTCGACATGAAGGGGAGAATGGTTAAACTGATCAGCATTAACATGAATTTAAAGAGGGGAATCATGTTTGACAAACTTGCTGGGAGTTCTAGGAGGGTACTACTTGAAGAACTGATAAAGGTGAACTAATGGCCATGCTGTATTGGTATTTTCAGAAGGCTCTGAATAAAGTCCTATACAGGAGGTTAGTAAATAAAACTATAGTGCAAGGGATTCGCGGAAATATGTTAGCTATGCTTCAAGAATTGGGTAACAAACAGAAAAGAGAGAGTAGGAAAATCAGAATGTTCTCAGGATGATAGGCCATTTATTCATGGAATACTGAGAGGGTCATTGATAGGGTCACAGCTACTCACAATCGATATAAATGATTTGGATGCAGCAGGCAGCAGGAAGCAAAGTCCCAATGGTATTTTCGCTAGAATAGTAATCCAGAGACTCTGGTGTAGTGGGGACTCAGGTAGAACCCAATCATAGTCCAAGTGCCTGCCATAGAGGGAGTTCAATGGACAGTCACCAGATTCACAGAAACTGGGTAATTTATAAAACAGTTACAGGGTGGATATTGACAGGATATTTCCCCTGGCTTGTGACTTCAGAATCAGGAAACAATCTCAGGATAAGGGACAGGCTTTTTAAGTAATAAATGAGGAGAAATTTCTTCCTCAGGATGTTGAATCTTTGGAATGCACTATCCCAGAGGCCTGTGGAAAGTCAATCACTGAACAGGTTCAAGGCAGGAAGTGATTGGTTTCTGGAGACTAATGTTGTTAAGGGAGAGATAATGTAGGGGAAAATAGCACTGAGGCGTAGATCAACCACAATCTCGAATGGGAGTGAAGCTTGTGAGTTCCTGCTTCCAATGTCCATGTTGGAAATAATGACATCATATTCCTCCACCTTGACTTGATCCGTCACCTGCCCACTCCACTAACGTGTTTGTGTCCTTTTGAAGTTCTAAACTATCCACCTCAGTTTCTAGTTTTGCATTATTTGCAAATTTTAAAACTGTATATCAAGGTCAAAATCATTAATTTATATTCAGAAGAACAAGATTCCAGTATTAACCCTAGGAACTCCACTTCAGACTTTTCCCACTGGTCTGCTTGCTGTCACTGTTGTCTTTTTATTTCATGAGCTACAAATTTGCTCACAGCATATACACAGAGAAACGATTTCCAATTCTAGGCAAATCCAGAATAAGTGAGCACAAACAGAAGATCATTACAAACAGACCAAGAAAAAAAAATTAGAAACATTTGCTTTACACAGTGAGACAACTACATCAAGGCCACACAATATGTGAAGCAACAGAGTTATGTCACATTTAAGGAAAAGTTTAATGCAACGATGAGGATGAAGAAAGTAGATGGATAGGGAAGAAAATGGAGGGGAGAAGTGTGCAGAAAGAGTTAATTAAGAGTGGGAGGATGTTCCGTTAGAGTACAAATACCAACACAGATTGGTTGGGTTAAATGGCCTGTTGTATCATACTTAGTTGTAAGAGCCATTTGGTGTATGCGTTAATGCTACAGACATCTACTAAATATTAAGAGTCTGGGAAAGAGCATGAACACAGGGTTGGAGTAAATAACCCCAGCGTGAAGCCATTACCTGTACAGCATTATGATTATTCATTCCATAGTCAAGAGCTTCATAGCATCACACAATGGCTATCGAATGGCAGATGCTCAGGAGCAAACTTGGACACCATCTGCTTCATTAGAAATGCCACATGGTGCTGGGATGGGAAGGCGCACCCACGGACAGATCTGCCATCAAGCACACTATGCAGTAAGGTCTCCTAATTAAATTGCTGGTTCATGTCAAGATAATTGGGCTGAATCAGAAGGACTGCAACTGCTCATTGCCCCTCCTCCAACACCAGATATTCACAAAATAAAATCCTAGAGAGCTGCATATGCTGTAAACCAGGAACAAAAACAAAGTTGCTAGAAAAGCTCAACAGGTCTGGCAACACCTGTGAAGGAGAAAACAGAGTTAATGTTTCACGTCCAGTGACCCTTCCTCAGAACTGGTGGTGGCCAGGAAAACGTCAGTTTATATGCAGAAAAAAAGGGTGGGGGATGGGGCAGGGAGTAAACGGTAGGATAGAGCCTAAAGAGAGAGAGAAGAGCATATTCAGATCAGATCAACCTAGTCTAAGATAACTGCTGACGCAGCTAACAGAAAGCTGGCTCTACCGGTGAGAAAGTACCCCAAAAGGTCAGTGCTTTCTGGAGAGGAATCAAGGAAAACTGTGAAGAAAAGCTCCAAAAACAAAAACGATTGGCTTATCAATAGGCAAATTGCATTCACCAACCACTCCAAAGGTTAATAAAACCTTAGGAATCAAATGACAAGTTATGAAAACTTCTCACAAACATTACTGCAGCACTATGACCGATCGTAAACTTTACAAAACTCGCAAATTGATAAGAGCAAGCTATCACACCAGTTGTGAAAATTAACCCTTTAGTTTCTCAAGTGACTGCAGTTGCTTTAAAATTTGTTCTTGATCCCACAGCAATGGTCCCACTGCGATGATCCCAGTTGATGGTAATACTGGGCAGATTCCAGATCAAATCACGGCTTGATAGAACACAATTTGCCTCCAATTTGTTACAGTGGTGACGTGTCACTGAAACTTGCATTGAGACTCTCACAAGGCTGCAAATGTTCTTTTGCAAACAAAACGTATATTTTTTTTCAAAATGAAAAAGCTGTTAAAACACTACAATTAGGAAAGATCTCAAAACAGACATCAAGACGAAGTTTAAACCTGTTTGCCAACTCCATGAATCCCAGAGACTGAATCCCAGAGAAATATCATTATCTCAGCTTTTAAATCCTTATTTAACAGTGGCTTTCCAGTTTATTTCTCCTGAACTGCAGATAAATTTTAAGATAACAAGGTGTGGATCTGGATGAACACAGCAGGCCAAGAAGCAGCAGAGGAGCAGGAAAGCTGAATTTTAAGATTCTTTTCCAACTCTGGCTGCTTAGTTTTGTGTTGCAGGGGAGTGTGAACCAGAGCAGCAGGTCCGTAAGCATTGAGACGGAGGAAGAGCTTGAGTCTAAGGCAAATATAACTGGGAGGAAGAGCAGTCAGGGAGGGGTTGCTGAGCTCAGCAGAACTGGAGGCTTGAACTGTACTTGCTTCAATGCGAGAAGCAGAACCGGCAAAACAGATGAACTTGGATCCTGGATTAATGCATGCAATTATCATCGAGATATGGCTGTAAAAGGGACAGGACTGGCAGCTCAGTGTTCCAGGATATCATTGGAAGCAAAAAAGGTAACAGAATTGCATTGCTGATTAGGGGGCATATCACCGCCACGTTGAGGCTGGAAGGGTGTTGCAGCAAGGCATTGTGGGTTGAGCTCAGAAATAGGAAAGGTGCAATCACATTGCTGGAATTGCACAACAGACCCCCTAGCTGCCAGCAGGAGACAGAGGAAGAGACATGGAATCAGATTCTGGAAAGATGGGAAAAGAACAGGGTTGTTGTAGTGGGTGATTTTAACTACCCCCATATTGACTGGCACTCCCTTGGCTGGGGCTTTGAATGGGGATCAATTTGTTACAAGTATCCAAGAGAGTTTTTTTGAACAAAATGTGGATAGTGCAATGAGGGAGGGTGCCATACTATGCCTGGAATTGGGAAATAAGCCAATGATCAAAGTTTCAGTGGGGGTCATATTGGGGATAGTGATCATAGGCTATCGGATACTAATGAATAAAGACAAGAGTGGACCTCGGGTGATGTAAATTGGAGGTGGGGGCGGGGAACAGCTGGGCAACTATAACCAAATTAGGCAAGAATTGTACAATGTGGGAGCAGCTATTTATGGGTAAAGCCACATCTAACATATGGGGGTCTTTTAAACACCATTAGAGTCATACAATATGGAAACAGACCCTCAGTTTAAAAATATGCCCCCTAACTTTGAACTGCCCCACCTTAGGGAAAAGACCTTTACTATTCACCATATCTATGTCCTTCATGATTTTATAAACTTCTATAAAGATCACCGTACAACCCACCAGTCAATCCAGCTTAATAATACGATTTCTATAACAGACCAGAACTGCACACGGTACTCTTGAAGAGGCCTTATCAACATCCTCTACAATCTCAATGTGATGTCCCAATTCCTATACTCAAAAGTCTGAGCAATGAAGGCACATATGCAAAACACCTCCTTAAATATGCAACCAGTGGTGTTCCACAAGGATTGGGAATTGGCTGACTTTTGTCTGACATTTTATATAAATGATTTGGATGAGAACATAGGACGCTTGGTTAGTGAATTTGTGGACGACACCAAAATTGGTGGTATGGTGGACAATGAAGGTTATCCAAGATTACAAAGGGATCCTGATCAATTGTCAATGGGCTGGGGAAAGACGGATAGAATTAAATTCATACAAATGCAATTTGGAAGATCTTTTAGATGCAAATTATACAATAAATATGGTTGACTCATAATTGCGCTTCCTCTGGGCAATTAGGGATGGGCAATAAATGCTAGCCTAGGCAGTGATGCCCTCACCCTGTGGATGAATAAAGAAAAATAAGGGACAGGACTGTCAGCAGGGACAACAAAGAGGGGTCCGGATGTACAGGTCCGTAAGTCCCAGGCGTGGCAACACAGATGGGTAAGGTGGTCAAGAAGGTATACAGCACACTTGCCTTCATGGGCCAGGCCATCGAATATGAAAGTTGGCAAGTTACGTTACAGATGTATAAAACTTCAGTTCAGTCACGTTTGGAATACCATGTGTAGCTCTCACTGCCACATTTACAGAAGAATGTTGCTGCTTTGGAGAGGGTACAGAGAAGGTTTGCCAGGATGTTGCCTGGTCTGGAGAGTTTTAGTTAGGAGGAAAGGTTAGACAAATTCATTGTTTCCACTGGAAAGACAAAGACTAAGGAGTGACCTGACACAGGTCTACAAAACTATGAAAGACATAGATATGGTGAATAAGAGGGCAGAGGTTTGAGGCAAGAGAGAGGAAAAGTTTAGACCAAAAGACATTGGGAGCAGAAATTAGGCTAACCGGTCCATCAAGTCTGCTCCACCATTCAATCATCTCAACTCCATTCTGCTTTCTCTTCATAACCGTTGAACCCCTTGACAATCAAGAACAATCTTTCTTAAATATTCCAAATGACCTGGCCTCCACAGTCTTCTGTGAATTCTACAGATTCACCACTCTCTGGCTGAACAAGTTTCTCCTTATCTCCGCTGTAAATGGTCTTCCCTTTACTCGAAGGCCGCCCCCCTCATCCTTCTAAAATCCGAGTACAGACCCAGAGTCCTTTAAATGTTCAAAGAACAAAGAAAATGACAGCACAGGAACAGGCCCTCTGGCCCTCCAAGACTGAGCCGATCCAGATCTTCTATCTAAACCCGTTGCCTACTTTCCAACGATCGGTATCCCTCTGCTCCCTGCCCATTCACTTATCTGTCTGGTTACATCTTAAATGATGCAATTGTGCCCGCCTCTACCACCTCCGCTGGCAACGTATTCCAGGCACCCACCACCCTCTGAATAAAGAACTTTTCACGTATAGCTCCCTTAAACTTTTCCCTTCTCACTTTAAAATTGTGAGCCCTAGTAACTGAGTCCCCCACTCTGGGGGGAGAAAAGCTTCCTGCGATTCACCCTGTCTATACCTCTCATGATTTTTCAGACCTCAGTCAGGTCCTCCCTTCAACCTCCGTCTTTCTAATGTAAATAATCCTAATCTACTCAACCTCTCTTCATAGCTAGTGCCCTCCATACCAGGCAACATCCTGGTGAACCTCCTCTGCACCCTCTCCAAAGCATCCACATCCTTTTGGTAATGTGGCGACCAGAACTGCACACAGTACTCCAAATGTGGTCAAACCAAAAGTCTTATGCAACTGTAGCACGACCTGCCAACTCCTGTACTCAACACCCCATCCCGTTGAATGAAAGCATGCTGGATGCCTTCTTGACCACTCTATCAACCTGCGTTGCCACCTTCAGGGTAAAATGGACCTGAATACCCAGATCGCTCTGTTCCTTATATATGTTAAGCCTTTCATTCCTGGGATCATTCTCGTGAACCTCCTCTGGATTCACTCTAGGGCCTGTACATTCTTCCTGAAGTATGGGGCCCAAAATTGTGCACAATACTCTAAAAGTGGTCTGAATGGGTGAGAAGCGCAGGGAAACTTTTGTACACAGAGGGTGGTGGGTGCCTGGGATGCACTGCCAATGGAGCTGGTGGAAGCAGGCAAGTTAGCAGTGTTCAAGACGTATCTTGATCGACACATTAACGGGAGGTGAATAGAGGGATAGAAGTCATGTTTGGGCAATAAGTACTGGGTCTAAATAAGGATTAGGAATTGCACAGACTTGGTGGACCGAAGAGCCTGCCCCTGAGCTGTATTATTCTTTAAATCTTTCAGAATGCTAATGGCCTAATTCTTTTTCTGTTGTAACAACTTGAAGATTTCTATTCAAAGTCTCCATACCTGTACGCTCAACAAGCGAGAAACCCACATTTGAAGTGACTAGCTCCCATGAAATGAAACCAGTCCCTAAAGAAAACTTGTTTCCCTTTTGAACTAAACACTTTTTTCCTGAACTAAAGTCAAAATAGAGCTAATGGCATTGGTCTGTTTACAGTGCCTGTTATAAACTCAAAACCGTAAATATCTTCTTCACTAACAGTGCAAGAGCCTGACAAACACTTCTCTTCTCGGAACAGATGTACTTCAAATCAGTCTCAGAACAAATTTCGGCTTTTAAAATAACAACACAGAACTAACCCACACTGATCTACTTCAATTTTAAATCCAAATGTGCAATAAACTTATTTCACAGCTTAAAAATATTCATCGACACAGCCTCCACGAGTCACTGGGGTAAGAGTATTCCAGAGGCTAGCAAACAGTCGAAAAACATCCCCTCCATGGCCTCATTTCATCCCATCTGCTGCTAACCTCCTGCAGTTTGGCATTCCCAAGATCCCCCAAGTTTGGCCTCTTTCATATCCTCCATTCCTTTTGCCCCATCAATTACAGAGGTGTCTTCAGCTAGCTAGATCTCAGAAACCTCATTCCCAAATCTTTTAAGCTACTCCTCAAAAACATACCTCTTGGCCAAGATTATTTCAGCTTAATATCTTAACACGGTTCAATATCAAATTTTGTTTAAAAAAATTAAAAGAATTTAGGATGCCAAAGGTGCTGTGTTTAAATGCATGTTTCTGCTAGCTGTTCCTTTTTATACAGAATCTGCTGCAACCTCTACTCAGTAGAAACCAAATCAGGTGACCATGACCTAAGGGACGGTACAATTAAAGCTGCTTCCCAATACCTCCCACCCAAATAATAAAAATGGAAGTTTCCAGATGATATATGCTGACAACAGTAAAGTCTGCTGTTGTTTCAAATAATGAGCTGGAGTAACTTGTATAATAAACAAATTTTAAACTAAACACACATAACTGACTATTCTGTATCTAGCCATTTTTCAGGCTAGATGTTAAACTAAAGCCCTTGCTATATACTCTGGTAAATATAAAATCTATAAAATACTATTTTGAAGGAGGGGCACGCTTCCCAGAGTTCTAAACAATCCTTATTCCTCAAAAAAAAGGAAACAGATTGCCCACTCACCATCACATCGCTGTGGTAGGAGCTTGCTATGAGCAAATTGGCAGCTTACTTTCCTACATTACAACAGTGACAACATTTCAAAAGTTGTTATTTCACTGGCTATAAAATCTTTAAGGATATTCTTGCAAGGTGAAAGATGCAATGTTTTTCTTCTCTCTCTGTGGATTAAAGAAGGACAAATGCTGACCTTGTGAGTTTAACAACTGACAGCAGGGTCAAGCTATCAGAAACAATACAGGTTAGAAGATTTCAAGTACTAATTAAATGAAAGATGCTGCCTGAGAAGTGGACTGATCATGTACAGTGATCATCAGTACTCATATTGAGTAAGCACTTGATATAGGGGAAGGGAATGGTCAGTGAACAAATGAGGTGAAAGGAGGTATTAATAGTTTTAGCTGGCTGTAAGGCAGAATAAATCCCCAGGCGAAGATGAAATTTACCTAAGATTTCTGAGATTGCAGGGGCTCCAACATTAATTTTCAAATCTTCTCTGATTACAATGAGGGTGACAAAATCAGGTAATGTGCTATCATTATTCATGAAGGGTAGTAGTAAACCAGGAAACCTGGCCAATGAATTGAACATCAGTGGTGGGGGAACTATTGGAAAAACTTCCAATGGACAGAATTGATGTCCACTGGAGAGACTAGGATTAATCAAGGAAAGTCTGCGTGGCTTTGTAATGGGGAGATCACGTTTAACAAATCTGCATTTTTCAAGGTGGCGGCTAGATGTGGCAATGCGGGTAGTGCAGTTGGCACAGTCTACATGGACTTCAGTAAGCTTCTGACAAGGTCTCACATAGCAGGCTGGTTAAAAAGCTAGAGTCCATGGGATTCAGGGCAAATTGGAAAACTGGGTCTAAAACTGGCTTAGTAACAGGAAGCAGTAGGTGATGATTGAAGGGTGCTTTTGTGACTGGAAGCCTGTGTTCAGTGGTATACCATAGGGTTCAGTGCTGGGTCCTTTGCCGTTTGCTGCCTACATTAATGATCTCGATATGGATGTAGAAGATTAGGATCAGTAAGCTCACAGGTGACACAATAATTGATGGTATAACAAATAGTGAGGAGTAAAGTCTCAGACTACAGGACGATATAGACAGGCTGGCCGGATGGGCTGAATAGTGGCAAATGGAAGTTAATTCTGAAAAGCGAGAGCACTTTGGAAGGACTAAGGCAAGGTGATATGCACTGAACGGCAGCACCCTAAGGGGTACAGTGAATCAGAAGGACATGGGTGTGCATATCCACAGAAAGCTGCAGTACAGGTAGATAAGATGTTTAGGATGGCACATGGGATACTTGCTTTTATTAGTCAAGATACTGACTATAACAGCCAGAGGTTATGATGGAGCTCTGTAAGACATCAGGAACAAAAACAGAAGTTGCTGGAAAAGCTCAGCAGGTCTGGCAGCATCTGTAAAGCAAAGATCAGAGACAATGTTTTGGGTCAGGTGATCCTTTCTCGTAACAGAAACGTTAACTCTGATTTTTTTCTTCACAGATGCTGCCAGGCCTGTTGAGCTTTTCCAGCAACTTCTGTTCTTGTTCCTGATTTCCAGCATACACGATAAAAGAATTGCGGAAGACATCAGTTAGAACAGCTGGAGTACTGTGTGTAGTTCTGGTCACCATACTATAGGAGGTTGGGACTGCAATAGACAGGGTGCAGAGGAGATCCACAAGGATGTTTCTAGGCCATAGGCAGTTCTGCTAAGACAGACTAGACAGTCTAGGATTCCATTCCTTAAGAGCAGTGAAGGCAGTAGGGAGGAGTCAGGATATGATTGAGCTTTCCAAAGCATATATAGAGAAAAACTATTTTTCCCCTTGGTACAGGGTCAATAATCAGTTGGAATAATTCTAAAGGTAAGGAGTAGGAGGTTTGAAAGGGATTTGAGGAAATCCTCTTTCAGCGAGAGGATTGAAAATATTGCAAAGGGAAGGGTTTAAGGGGGTATCTAAAAGAGTGGTAGAGGAGGAACCCTCCCTCAAGATAGTTAAAGAACTGTTCATACTAACACTTGAAATGCCAGAGCAGACCTGAATATGGGCCAAAAAGCCTCCTTCAGTGCTGTAAAAACTGAATTCTCTTAGAAAAGTGCCTTTCC
Organism: Stegostoma tigrinum; assembly: GCF_030684315.1. Classification (NCBI taxonomy): domain Eukaryota; kingdom Metazoa; phylum Chordata; class Chondrichthyes; order Orectolobiformes; family Stegostomatidae; genus Stegostoma; species Stegostoma tigrinum. Next base: position 4,136,494 of record NC_081363.1, on the reverse strand, counting down.
CCACCAATGTCTCAGTCTTATATGTAGGCCCACAGACTGACCAATTATGCACTTTCATTACTTCACCAACGTACCTTCCTCTGTTTTTTTTTTGGGGGGGTGGAGGGTGGGGTGATTAATCAAAATGAAGGGTGTAAACCTGAAATAGCGACTTTCCTACAACTCTTTCTATCTCCTGCTTGGGGGTGGATTACTAAAAAAATTGCTGCTCCCTGAAGAGAACAAAGAATCAATTGATTAAATCACCAGGCACAGTATGATGCTGGTGTATCGTGTTCAATGATTAATGCCCTTGTAGAGAGCGGTAGTTGGGTTTTAAGAACACTTCTCCTGAGGTGAGAAATTTGCTATTTAAAGTTGTTTCATTCACTGGAAATATTTAGTCATGGTTAGGGCACTCTCAGAGAACACAGTGCACTAAACAGCAATGCCCCTTTTCACCTTGCACACATTCTTTTTGCCATTGGCAAAAGCATACAGGCAGAATAGCCAAGGTATTTGGTGAAATTCACTGCCACAAGAAGAAATTAAGTGGAGTTAAATATCTGCTTTTAAGGAGAAGCTGGAAAGCATACAAAGGATAACTGGGTTGCTTGGACAATATGGGATTCAAGTTGGAGGAGATTTATGCAAAACCATTGGGCTGAATAGCCTGTTTCAATGCAGTAAATCAGTGTAATCCCACTCCTGATTGTCATCCAGTAATCCAAACAATAACCAACACACAGAAGGAAACTGCGTGAGCCAGAAATTAGACACCACTACATTCACAGACAGTAAGAACTGCTGATGCTGGAGGCTGAGATAACACAGTGTGGGGCGGGATGAACACAGCAGGCCGGGCAGCATCAGACGAGCAGGAAAGCTGACATTTCGGGTGAGGACCGTTCTTGTTAAGAAACAGCTCCTTGGATGAAGATGACTGCAGCATGAAGGTCCAGGAAAGAGAGGGGAAGAGGGTTGTAAATACTACTGAATCATCTCTGAAGTCAGAGTCTTTTCACAAGGAGAAAAGGAAATTAGTAGGAAAAGATGTTGTAAAATAAGTTTCACAGCTTGCAGTTAGTAATGTTTAATTCATGGCTTTAACACTAGACTAATCAGATCATACCAACTTACTGCTGTTAGTTGTTATTTTTAAATTCTGAGTATCCTGAAGAGGGTGGAAAACAAATGCATGAAGATATGTAAATCAAACCAGACTCTCCTGCTCTGCAGGATTCAGATCCATTTACCAAATAAGTCAACGAAGAGATATATGTGCAACTCCAACAATGGGCAACACCACCCCCAATGCCTCTGCAAAATGCTGCAAGTCAAGGGCAGGATAAGCTCTCCAATATCAAAATCCTCCCTCAGGTTAACAACCCCAGCACCAAGATACAGGTTATGGTCACAGTTCTGAGGAAGGGTCACCGGACGTGAAATGTTAACTCTGATTTTAATCTTCACAGATGCTGCCAGACCTGCTGAGCTCTTCCAGCAACTTCTGTTTCTGTTCCTGACTTACAGTATTCGCAGTCCTTTCAGATTTTTTCATACAGGTTATGATTAAACAGCTGCACTCAGCATAGACACAAAACCCTCACAACAGCAGGAGGGTAGTGAAAACACTTCAAGAACATTTCCAAAGGTCTCCTAAAAAAAACGCAATGTGCTCACTGACTCATGGCAATCTGCAGCTCAAGACTGCCATAACGGGAGTTGCAGATTCTGCAAAAGTACCAACAATTTTGAGTATTTTCAGCAGATTCTGGTGGTGGTCAAGTGCAAATAGTAGAAGCAGCATGTGAAAACCCAAGTATTCCACTCATCAGCTCATCGAACATCTCCTGCTTCACCTATGGCAGGATGTGTGGGTTCAGCTTTGGAATGTTTAACTACCTCAGGATCCACAACCCGAGGGTGGACGACTACGATTGATCACAGGGACTGCCTGTGAACATGACGAAGACAAACATCTGTAACTCACTCCGAATTCCTACGTAGGTACATTGTTTTCTGCCATCATGAAAGCATCAACCTGTCAGATGTCTCCCCAGCTGGGCATTTAACCTTATTAATCAGATCAAATAAAAAAGGTTATCTTCTTAAATGGTCAGTATCAAACTGCTGAATTAACCATTGCCTTCCTCTCCACCAAGCTGAGGCTCGCACCTCAAGCAACCTAAAGCCAGCAAGCAACTCTTATGCTGCAACTACTGGGCTAATGGTAAGATTCTTAGTAGTGTAGATGAGCAGAGAGATCTCGGTGTCCATGTACACAGATCTTTGAAACTTGCCACGCAGGTTGACAGGGCTGTTAAGAAGGCAGACAATGTTTTAGCTTTTATTAATAGAGGGATCGAGTTCCGGAACCAAGAGGTTATGGTGAAGCTGTACAAAACTCTGGTGCGGCCGCACTTGGAGTATTGTGTACAGTTCTGGTCACCGCATTATAAGAAGGATGTGGAAGCTTTGGAAAGGGTGCAGAGGAGATTTACTAGGATGTTGCCTGGTATGGAGGGAAGGTCTTACGAGGAAAAGCTGAGGGACTTGAGGCTGTTTTCATTAGAGAGAAGAAGGTTGAGAGGTGACTTAATTGAAACATATAAAATAATCAGAGGGTTAGGTAGGGTGGATAGAGAGAGCCTTTTTCCTAGGATGGTGATGGCGAGCATGAGGGGGCATAGCTTTAAATTGAGAGGTAAAAGACATAGGCAGATGTCAGAGGTAGTTTCTTTACTCAGAGAGTAGTAAGGGAATGGAACGCTTTGCCTGCAACGGTAGTAGATTCGCCAACTTTAGGTACATTTAAGTCGTCATTGGACAAGCATATGGACGTACATGGAATAGTGTAGGTTAGATGGGCTTCAGGTCGGTACGACACGTCGGCACAACATCGAGGGCCAAAGGGCCTGTAATGTTCTACGTTCTATATTCTATGTTCTTCAACTCATTTTCTCAACAAGCATCAAGCAGAGACAGACATTCACTGGGGCACCAATTCCCCATACATCCATTTCAAAATTCCCTGGCCCCCATTAATAATTCAGGACATGCAGTGAAATTGATGTTTTGTTTCAACATTTATAATCTACAGCTTAATGTGTCAACTAACCAGCAGCTATCAGATTACAGACAGGTTATATTCATATGAAGGATAGTGTTAATGGACTAAATATTGAGAGGACACAAGCACAAATCCAATCATGACGGTTTGGGAATTAAATTTACCTTAAACAAATCTAAAAACAACTTCAGTCTTTTTAGATAATCCCTCATATTTCTTCACACTTTATGGATGAAATGTCTGTTTTAATTCATATGCAGGACATGGGTGCCATTGGCTAGGGCAGCATTTATTGCCCAACTCTAGCTGCCTTCAAGAAATGGTGGTGAGCTGCTTTCTTGAGCCGTTGCAGTCCACTAGGTATAGATACACCCACAATGCTGTTAGGGAGAGTGTTCCAGAACTTTGTCCCACTGGCAGTGAAGAAACGGTGATATGTTTCTAAATCACGATCGAATGGTTTGGAAAGGAACTTGTAGAGGGTAGTATTCCCTTATTCTTCTAGATGTTTTGGAAGATGCTGTCCAAGGAGCATTGGTGAATTCCTGTAGTGTTTCTCATAGGTGGTACACAGTGCAGCTCGTGAACATTGATGGTGGAGGGAGTGTAAGTTTGTGGATGTGGTGCCAATCAAGCGGGCTGCTTTACCCTGGATGGTGCTGAGCTTCTTGAGTCTTGCTGGAGCTGCACCCATCCAGGCAAGTGGGAAATCAGCAGTTGAGTTACCCATGCAGTAGTCCTAGCCCTTGATTTGTTAAACCCAATGCATGAGTTACAGAATATGCCATATGCAGGGCAAGTGGTGCTTGAAGAATTTGGTAGATGGGTTACTTAGAGACAATAAAATCATTTGGAATGTCACCATAGTCCAATTAGATGATACAGACTTTTAAGGGCAAGAAACCCACTGACTGCATGCTGTCTGGCTTACGTTCAAGCCCAGTAGCTCACAACCACTTCTTTTTTGGACTGTGAGCTTAAAAATGGGAAAAGACACAGTGGCAGACGTGGCTGCAGATTCAGGAAAAAAGACAAGACACATGTGTGAGGTGTATCTACAAGGTAGTCTTATTCAAGCAGTGGGGAATGTTGCTCAGCACCTCAGCTCTGTGGGTATACACCCAGGGCAGTCTTAGAGCAATCAAATTACTGTCAATGGGCAAGCAATCGGTAATATAATAGAAAAGATATGCAGGCTAGAGATGTCTCCAGACTCTAAAAACAAGTAAGTGCCCTGCCTAACATAAATAATTGCTTGAACGTCAATCAAAAAACCTACTAGTCCCAAATGTTTGTTAGGAACACAAATGGCAAAATGGCCTCTATCAGTTTTCACAAGTCACAGAATCCCCTCAGTGTGGAAACAGGTGCTTTGGCCCAACAAGTCCACACTGACTCTCAGAGCATCCCACCAGACCCATTCCATACAACCCACTCAACCTACACATCTCTGAACACTATGGGCAATTTAGCATAGCCAAGCCACCCTAGCCTGCACATCTTTGGACTGTGGAAGGAACGCACAGCACCCAGAGGAAATCCACGCAGACACGGGGAGAACGTGCAAACTCCACACACAGTCACCCAAGGGTGGAGTTGAACCCTGGCCACTGGTGCTGTGAGGCAGCAGTGCTAACCGCTGAGCCACTGTGCCACCCCATTTTTTACATAAAAAAGTAGCATAGCCAAGCACCGGATTTTCGGTTCCAGTTTCTAAGGAGGCGTGCATTCAAATTCCACTGTTATTACTCCTGCTGGTGCTTTGTCAAAGGTGGGGTCAGGCTCAAGTCACCAGGCCATATTAATCAGTGCAATCGATTCCTGGCTGAAGTATAGCATTTGCCAAACACTGCACTAATCAAATAGGGTTACCAGAAAATGGGCCAGTTTTCTTTCTTATGCTAGTTGATTTAATCATCTTTAACTGACTTCAATACAATGGGAGCTTGATCAGATGGGCCAGCGGCCGAGGACTGGCAGATGGAAATTAATTTAGATACACGTGAGGTGCTGCATTTTGGAAAAGCAAACCAAGGCAAGACTTATACACTTAATGGTAAGGTCCTGGGGAGTGTTGCTGAACAAAGAGACCTTGGGGTGCAGGTTCATAGTTCCTTGAAAGTGGAGTCGCAGATGGATAGGATAGTGAAGGCGCTGTTTGGTATGCTTGCCTTTATTGGTCTGTGCATTGAGTACTGAAGTTGGGAGGTCATGTTATGGCTGTACAGGACATTGGTTACGCCACATTTGGAGTATTACGTGCAATTCTAGTCTCTCTCCTATAGGAAGGACGTTGTGAAACCAGGAAGCAATCAGAAAAGATTTGAGGATGTTCCCAGGGTTTGAGGGTTCAAGCTGTAGGGAGACACAGATAAGCTGGGGCTATTTTCACTAGAGCATCTGCGGCTGAGAGGTGACCTTTCAGAGGTTTATACAATCATGAGGGGCAAGGAGAGGGTAAACAGGCAGGGTCTTTACCCCAGGTTTAAGATTAGAGGGGAAAGATATAAAAGGGATCTAAGGGGCAACTTTTTCCACACAGAGGGTGGTGCGCGTGTGGAATGAGCTGTCAAAGGAAATTGTGGAGACTGGTACAATGGCAATATTTAAAAAACACTGAATCGGTACACGATTAGGAAGGGTTGAGAGAGAGATACAGGCCAAAAGTTGGCAAATGCGACTAGATTTTTATAGAATTTCTAGTTGGTATGGACAAATTGGACCAAAGGGCCTGTTTCTGTTCTCTACGACTCTAATTGATTGCTTTGATCTGTCCTTGGTACACAAGACCTGGGACTAGTGCTCAATTAAAGCCAGAGAGGTGTGTCCCACTCAACTGGAAAGGACTGACATTTGACTAATTTAAACCGAATTTGACAACTCAGACAAACAACAGCAAAGAAACAATGAGGTCAGGCTTCAGTTAACTGCCACTCATTGTAGATACTGGTGATCAACTTAGGCATCGGCAAGTGAGGGTCTGTACACAACATAATAAGCACCCCCGAACAGGCACCAACTGGCAGAAAACTTCCATGCCACCTTGAGGCAGCGGCTTGTTATGTGAACATCCTGGTGAATGAACATTCAAACCAAAGTAAATTATTCACAGATATTTGAGTGTAAGTGGTGATATACATAATGATTTCTGTTTTCTTTAGCACTAGCATCATTCAATTGCACCAGAAGCAGGAGAAAATTATGTGCAAACCGTGAGGATTTTTTGCATGTCAGTTACCAGAGTTCAATTCCACTGGAAATTTGAATAAACAAAGATCTATTCCATTAATCCGTGTAGAAGCAGCGCCCAATGTGGTTCTAAATGCAGATCAGAAAGGTTCAATCTTTAACCTCTGTATGGAGGTTTCAGAAGGCTTTCAATAAAAGGTCCCACAGAAGACATTAGCATTTAAAATTAAAGCGCATTTTACTGCTCCGGATAGAGAACTGGCTGGCAGGCAGGAAACAAAGAGAAAGAACAAAAAGATCTCTTCCCAAGTGGCAGCCAAAGACGAGTGGAATACTGCAGGGATCAATGCTTGGTCCCCAGTTATTAACATTATTCATTAATGATTTAGACAAAGGAACTAACTGTAACATCTCCAAGTTTGCAGATGATACAAGGGTGAACTGTGAGGAGGATGCACTGATGATTCTATACGCCAATGTGACTCGAACAAATTGAGTAGGTGGGAAATGTGTGGTGGATGAAGTAAAAACATGGATAAATGTGAGGTTATCCACTTTTACAGCAAAAACATAATGTTAGATTATGTGAACAGAAATAAATTGGGTAAGACGGGGGTACGACAAGCCACAATCAGAATGAATGACGGAGCAGGCTCAGGGGTCCAAATGGTCCGCTGCTGCCCCTATTCTCCATGCCTCTATATATGTATAGAGTTACCAGGCCTCAGTCAAGAACGTACTATATACTGCACCATCAGATTTTCTGCCCTAAACAAGGCATTAGAAGAAAAATCTGGCTGAGCATACTCATCCAAAAGCTAATCAAATCTGATTATTCCACATCCTTCAAACTGCCAACTACTAGAAAACATGGGCAGAAAAACAAGAAAAAGAACAAGTCAATTCAGGCTAGGATGCAAATAACCCAACATTGATGGTCAACATGACAATGGAATGAAAATGTCATCAGTGAGATATTTTAGTGTTTTTAAACCTGGGATCTCTGGCATCCAGAAGGACTTGGGCAGCAGGTACATGGGAACACCACCCCCTGCAAGTTTCCTTCCTAGCCACTCACCATTCTTACTTGGAAACATATTGTTGTTCCTTCAATGTCACTGGGTCAAAATCCTGGAACTCCCTCTCTAACAGGACTGAGAGATTGTCCCAACCCTCAACTACTTTAGACATTCAAGGCAGCAGCTCAACATCACTATTTTCAGGGCAATTAGGGATGACCAATAAAGTCTGGCTCAGCCATGAGCATGCACTTCTCATGAGCAAACAAACAAATATAAGTATGTCATTCACACACTTTAAATGTCAGGCGATTAAATGATCGGCCAATTTAAACAGAGGAGCTACCACCACCAATTTCTCTTGACATTGATTTCAATTTGTTCCTCGTTGCTTACACCCTGTCAGGGGCTCCAACCGTTTCAGCTCGGAGCTGGCATTCCACAAAGAGTTGAAATCTCATTCCGGTATACATTAAATTGTATGTCAATAACCTAACCAAGTGAATAACTAGCTTTCTATTCAAATTACCAACACACTCAGCTTCTAAAAAGGAACTTATTGGTCCGTTTTCAGATTTATTTAGTGTCAGAGTTATTTTATGAACACAAAGCAAAAAGCACGTTAGCACAAACTTACCCACAACAAGTACGGAGGACCCAGATATTGTGTTAGTGTACGTTACAAAATTGCTTTAAAAGACACATTACATGACACAACCTTCTTGACAACCATGTAGCTTCCTGGGTCATTTCAGAGAGAAGTTAAGAGCAAATAACATTGGTGGATGCTTGGAGTCATATATATAAGGCTGGTATATCTCTTGTCCCAAAAGGATATGGGTAACCAGGTAAATTTTAGCACGACCACCATTACTGATTACAATGTCTAATTGCAGAATTATTTATTAACCAAATGGAAATTAACCAGTTGCAGTGGTGGGATTTGAAGTCCATCTGCAGGTCTTTAGTTCAGACGTTGGATTTGACCAACATGACCAAAATCCAAACAAATATCAACTTGGAGGAATGGGGAGCTAAATGCTGTACTACGCATAGAGAATAAGAGAGTCTGCAGCCCCTCAGATAGGAAGAAAATGGCATTAAAATTGGGATTGGGAACAGCTAAACAGACAGACACAGCCAATGTAAGATACATTTCTTCCCATCAACTCACTTATGGGAATAGTCATTTTCAGCAATTACAGGGAACTCTATGCAACATGTGCTCTTTGCGATTACTCCAGGGAATTTTAAGTATATATTATACATCGAACCATGGGACTCACGATGAGTCATTTTATTCCCTTGAGTACTTTTTTGCCTACCAGATGGTACTGCTTCCCAGACATCGCTGAGTAGCGGATGAAAGAGCAGAATTACTGAGATTTATCAAACAAATTCAAAACACAATACCTTCGATACAGATACTGATAGAATTGGCAATTTAAATTTGAATTTTTCATTTTTAAAATGGAGATCAGATATCAATCAGATAATAGCATGCTAAGTTTTGGGCCCATGCTGATAACTCACTGAAACCTAGGCCCAACTGCAGTAGGTAGTTCATCAGTCCAGTGACAGTCATCAGTCATCATTGTGTCAAAGATTCATCACTGTTTACTTTCTTGAAATTCCTTCAAGCTGCATTTGCTGCTTTCCCCCTTTTCTCTCCATCCCCCAAGCCCACCTGGTCAAACTTCTTCTAATGCCCCATCTAGAACTTACATCATTCTCTAACTTCTCTCCTATTTACCTTTTCCTGTCAACAGGCTCATCTTCCATATTCCCATAACCGCTGACCAACCAACTTTCCTGCCACCTCCCATGTTATCAGATAAAATTCATGGCTCCCTCTCAGGTACTATGTCCTCTCTCCTCCAAAACGGTCTCCTACTATCCCTGCAAAAACTTTCATCTCCCCTTTCTCTCCAAACATCGCAAACTTTTTGTTCACTCCAAAATCCATCCCTACCTTGCCTGAAACTCCATATCTGAATTTTTTCCATCACATTTCACAGCACTAAAACAGCTCTAAAACATTACAAATGACATCCTTTGTGAAGGTTAGAAAGGCAAACTATCCCTCCTTATCCTTAATTTACCTGCAGCCTTCGACATAGACGAAGGTAGTCAACAATGGCTCTCAGCCATCATCCAGGTGGGTGACAGCATTCTCATCTCACAAATCAAAGCCAATGAATCGGCAATTAAGCAACGTAATGATTTTCATACTGATGTCCAAATGCTTCCACGGCCTTCTCCACCACAATGCCCTACTCTCTCCATTAGTCCAAAAAATGTCCACGTGCCTCTAGCATTTCTGGTTGCAGCAGCAGCGCGAGCGGGAGCTTGGAGCAGGGGCCTGTTGGGAAGCCGGTGAGTCACTGTTTGTGAATCTTTAAAAAGCTTACCTTGTGAATAGGCGGAGCGTACGCTGAGCAGGAGCGGACATGGGACTGGTGAGTGAGTGAGGTAATATATTTATGTGGTTGCGTTACCCGAAACACTATGCGGGTAGTGTCTCCCACCCATCCTCCTCCTCTAACCAAAAAAACAAGGTTCTGTGTGCCTGATTGGTAGGTAACAAGTTTATTTTTTAAGCCTTGGGAACTTAGAACGGAGGTCAGGGCAGTTGAATGTTCCTCCTGCAGAATGTGGGAGGTAAGGGTCACCACTAGTGTCCCTGCTGACTACATCTGCGGGAAGTGCACCCAACTCCAGCTCCTTGAAAACCGCGTTAGGGAACTGGAGCTGGATGAACTTCAGATCATTCGGGAGGCAGAGGGGGTTATTGAGAGGAGTTCCAGGGAGGTAGTCACTCCTCAAGTACAGGAAAAAGGCAGATGAGTTACAGTCAGGGGACAGAAAGGGAACCAGCAGGCAGTGCAGGGATCCCCTGTGGCCATTCCCCTCAACAATAAGTATACCGTTTTGGATACTGTTGGGGGGGGGGGGGACTTACCAGGGGAAAGCAGTGGGGCACGGGTCTCTGGCACAGAGTCTGTCCCTGCTGCTCAGAACGGAAGGGGGAAGAGGAGCAGAGCATTAGTCATTGGGGACTCCATAGTTAAGGGGACAGATAGGAGGTTCTGTGGGGACGAGAGACACTCATGGTTGGTGTGTTGCCTCCCAGGTGTCAGGGTGCGTGATGTCTCTGATCGTGTTTTTGGGATCCTTAAGGGGGAGGGGGAGCAGCCCCAAGTCGTGGTCCACATTGGCACCAACGACATAGGTAGGAAGAGAGATGGGGATTTAAGGCAGAAATTCAGGGAGCTAGGATGGACGCTGAGAGCTAGGACGAACAGAGGTGTTGTCTCTGGTTTGTTGCCCGCGCCACGTGCTAGTGAGGCGAGGAAGAGGGAGAGAGAGGAGATGAACACGTGGCTACAGGGATGGTTTTGGATTCTTGGATAATTGGGGCTCTTTCTGGGGTAGGTGGACCTCTACAAGCAAGATGGTCTTCACCTGAACCAGAGGGGTACTGATATCCTGGGGGGGAAATTTGCTAAGGCTGTTCGGGTGGGTTTAAACTAATTCAGCAGGGGGATGGGCACCAAAATTGTAGTTTGACTATAGTAAAGGTTGAGAGTAGGGTGGTCCGAAATAAAGTTTCAGGGAAGCAAGATGGCACCGGCAAGCAAGAAGTTGGTTTGAAGTGTGTCTACTTCAATGCCAGGAGCGTTCCGGAATAAGGTGCGTGAACTTGCAGCATGGGTTAGTACCTGGGACTTCGATGTTGTGGCCATTTCGGAGACATGGATAGAGCAGGGACAGGAATGGTTGTTGCAGGTTCCGGGATTTAGATGCTTCAGTAAGAACAGAGAAGATGGTAAAAGGGGCGGAGGTGTGGCATTGCCAGTCAAGGACAGTATTACAGTTGCAGAAAGGATGTTTGGGGACTCGTCAACTGAGGTAGTATGGGCTGAGGTTAGAAACAGGAATGGAGAGGCCACCCTGTTGGGAGTATTCTACAGGACTCCGAATAGTTCCAGAGATGTAGAGGAAAGGATAGCAAAGATGATTCTCGATAGGAGTGAGACAGACAGGGTAGTTGTCATGGGGGACTTCAACTTTCCAAATATTGATTGGGAACACTATAGTTCGAGTACTATAGATGGGTCAGTTTTTGTCCAGAGTGTGCAGGAGGGCTTCCTGACATAGTATGTAGATAGGCCAACGAGGGGCAAAGTCACATTAGATTTGGTACTGGGTAATGAGCCTGACCAGGTGTTAGATTTGGAAGTAGGTGAGCACTTTGGTGATAGCGATCACAATTCTGTTATGTTTACTTTAGTGATGGAAAGGGATAGGTGTATACCACTGGGCAAGAGTTACAGATGGAGGAAAGGCAATTACGATGAGATTAGGCAAGATTTAGGGAGCATAGGATGGGGAAGGAAACTGCAGGGGATGGGCACATTAGAAATGTGGAGCTTATTCAAGGAAAAGCTCCTGTGTGTCCTGGATAAGTATGTACCTGTCAGGCAGTGAGGAAGCTGTAGAGTGCGGAAGCCATGGTTTACAAAGGAGGTGGAATCTCTGGTCAAGAGGAAGGCGGCGTCTTACGTTAGGTTGAGATGTGAAGGCTCAGTTAGGGCACTTGAGAGCTACGAAGTAGCCAGGAAAGACCTAAAGAGAAAGATCAGAAGAGCCAGGAGGTGACATGAGAAGTTGTTGGCGGATAGGATCAGGGTAAACCCTAAGGCTTTCTATAGGTATTTAAGGAATAAAAGAATGACAAAAGTAAGATTAGGCCCAAACAAGGATAATAGTGGTAAGTTGTGTGTGGAGTCAGAGGAGATAGGGGAAGTGCTAAATGAATATTTTTCGACAGTATTCACTCTAGAAAAAGACAATGTTGTCAAGGAGAATACTGAGATACAGGCTACTAGACTAGGTGGGATTGAGGTTCAGAAGGAAGAGGTATTAGAAATCCTTCAGAGGGTGAAGATAGATAAGTCCCATGGGCCAGATGGGATTTATCCTCGGATCCTCTGGGAAGCCAGGGACGAGATTGCCGAGCCTTTGGCATTGATCTTTAACTCGTCATTGTCTACAGGAATAGTGCCAGATGACTGCAGGATAGCAAATGTGGTTCCCCTGTTCAAGAAGGGGAGTAGAGACAACCCTGGTAATTATAGACCAGAGGGCCTTACTTCACTTGTTGGTAAAGTGTTGGAAAAGGTTATAAGGGAGAGGATTTATAATCATCTAGAAACAATTAAATTGATTAGGGATAGTCAGCACGGTTTTCTGAAGGGAAGGTCATGCCTCACAAACCTTATTGAGTTCTTTGAGGTGACCAAACAGGTAGATGCAAGTAAACCGGTTGATGTGGTGTATATGGATTTCAGCAAGGCGTTCGATAAGGTTCCCCACAATAGGCTTTTGGACAAAATGCAGAGGAATGGAATTGTGGGAGATATAGCAGTTTGGATCGGAAATTGGCTTGCTGAAAGAAGACAGAGGGTGGTAGTTGATGGGAAATGTTTATCCTGGAGAGCAGTTACTAGTGGTGTACCGCAATGATCGGTGTTGGGTCCACTGCTGTTTGTCATTTTTATAAATGACCTGGATGAGGGCGTAGAAGGATGGATTAGTAAATTTGCAGACGACACTAAGGTCGGCGGAGTTGTGGATAGTGACGAAGGATGCTGTAGGTTGCAGAGAGACATAGATAAGCTGCAGAGCTGGGCTGAGAGGTGGCAAATGGAGTTTAATGCAGATAAGTGTGAGGTGATACACTTTGGTAGGAGTAACCAGAAGGCAAAGTACAGGGCTAATGGTAAGATTCTTAGTAGTGTAAATGAGCAGAGAGATCTCGGTGTCCATGTACACAGATCCTTGAAAGTTGCCACCCAGGTTGACAGGGCTTTTAAGAAGGCATACAGTGTTTTAGCTTTTATTAATAGAAGGATCGAGTGCCAGAACCAAGAGGTTATGGTGAAGCTGTACAAAACTCTGGTGCGGCCACACTTGGAGTATTGCGTACAGTTCTGGTCACCGCATTATAAGGAGGATGTGGAAGCTTTGGAAAGGGTGCAGAGGAGATTTACTAGCATGTTGCCTGGTATGGAGGGAAGGTCTTACAAGGAAAGGCTGATGGGCTTGAGGCTGTTTTCATTAGAGAGAAAAAGGTTGAGAGGTGACTTAATTGAAACACACAAAATAATCAGAGGGTTAGATAGGGTGGATAGGGTGAACCTTTTTCCTAGGATGGTGACGGCGAGCATAAGGGGGCATAGCTTTAAATTGAGGGGTGAAAGATATAGGACAGATGTCAGAGGTAGTTTCTTTACTCAGAGAGTAGTAAGGGAATGGAACGCTTTGCCTGCAATGGTAGTAGATTCGCCAACTTTAGGTACATTTAAGTCTTCATTGGACAAGCATATGGACGTACATGGAATTGTGTAGGTTAGATGGGCTTGAGATTGGTATGACAGGTCGGCACAACATCGAGGGCCGAAGAGCCTGTACTGTGTTGTTATGTTCTATGTTCTAATTCCAGAGTCCTGAGTGTTCCATATCTTAATCATTTCACCACTGGTGGCTGTTGGCTCAGCCCTACCCTAAAGTACAAAATTCCCACCTTCATCAGGAAAACCTCTCCTTCCTCCAAGATATACATTAAAATCTAACTCATCCAAGGTTCAAGTTGTCCTGATATCACACCATGTGGCTTTGTGGAAAGATTTGGTGACCAGCCTGCTGTGATCACCTCACTGCTCTGTCATGTTAAAACCTTTGTAACAAACACATTGTTGTTGAATGAGTTTGCATGGGCTTCAACTTTAATGTGGCAGACAAAGTTCAAGTAGAAGCACTTTCTTTTCTTTTCCTTATTCATTAACAGGATAGGATTCTTTAACTGGCCAGGCAGCATTTATTGCCCGTCCCTAGTTGCCAGAGTCAATCACATTGCTGTGGGTCTGGAGTCACATGTAGGTCAGATGAGGTGAGCAGGGCAGTTTCTTTGCCTAAAAGGACATCAGTGAACCAGATGGGTTTTTCCAACAATTAACAATTGTTTCACAGTCATCATTAGATTCTCAATTCCAGATATTTTATTGAATTCAAATTTCACCATCCGTCGTGGCATGTTTTGAACATGGGTACCCAGACGTTGTCTGGGTCTCTGGGTTAATAGTCCAGTGATAATAACACTCGGCCCTTGCCTCCCCCTTTCTGCTGTATATCATAAGATCCTGCCTGTAAATAAATCATAATTAAAATTACAATGGATAAACCAGGAACAAGAGGTCACTGAATCTAGCCATTGTACTGGGAGAATTTTGAAAAACTTCTGGGCTTAGAATTCACCTCCATTTGGTGACACAAGGATCATCAGGGATAATCAAGGATAGTCAGCATTAAGGGTCCTAGATCGAAACGTTAGCTTTTCCGTTCCTGATACTGCTTGGCTTGTGTTCATCCAGCTCTACAGTCACGGTTTTAGATAACAAGGTGAAGTTTTCAAGAAGTTGACTAGGCGTATAGATAAGGTTTGCGCACGAAGAGCAGTTGCTGTAGTCTGCATGGACTTCAGTTGACAACGTGTGGCATTGGAAAGTGATCAAGAAGGAAACAGCCCATGAGAACCAGGGCAATTTAGTAAACTGGATTCAAAATTATCTTAGTCGTAGGAGGCAGAGGGTAATGGTTGAAGGCTGTTAATGTGACTGCAAGGCTGTGTCCAGTTGCATATGGCAAGGTTCATAACTGGGTTGATAGTGCACATTAATGATCGAAACACAAATTTAATAGGTCTGAACAGCAAATTCAGGTTGCCACAAGCCCAATTTCAGTCTCAATACTGAGGACAAAATCCTCAAAATACACAACAATGTAGACAGCAGGTCAGATGAGCAGAAAAGTGATAGATGGAGTTTAATACTAAAAAGTGAGAGGTGTTGCATTTTGGGAGGATTTACAAGGCAAGGGAGTACATGTTTAATGGTAAGACCTTAGGAAGTACAGAGGTTGCCTGCCCACAGAATTTTGGAAACAAGACAGATGGATGAGGTAATTAAGAAAGCATATGGAATACCTGGCTTTATTAGTAAAGCCACTAAATACATGGTTATGATAACTGTGTACAAGACATCAGTTATACCACAGCTGGGGTACTGTGTGCAGTTCTACTCACCACACTACAGAAAGGATGAGAAAAGGTGCAGAGGAGATTCACCATGATATAAGCCTGGAAAACATGGAGAGACCTGATAAGCTGGGGAGAATTTCCTTAGAGCAGAGAGGCTGATGAGCGAGTCTGTTTGAGGTCTACAAAATTATGATGGATACATATAGTATACAGAGGAAGTAACTTTTCCTCTCAGTGGATGGGTCAGTAACCACAGGCAGAGATCTAAAGCAAGAGCCAGAAGTTTAGAGTGGACTTAAGGAGAAAAGTTTCATCCGGAGTGTGTTTGGTATCTGGAACTCCATCTGAAAGGGTGACGGAAGTAGAAAGTATAATAGAAATTTAAAACTATTTAAATGGATACTGGAAAGGCTATAACATGCCAGGCTATGTGCCAGGTGCCGTGAAATGGGCTTAAGACAGACAAGGCCAAAGAACCCCCCTCATGTGTCGTAATACTGAACGCAGGTTTCACCCTGCCATGGACAAAAGAACTGAATTCCAGAGATGTAGTCAGAAAAGTGATTGCCTTTGATATCAAGGCCATAACTGACAGAGAAGGGCAACAAGGACCCTTAACAACACTGCAGTCAAAAGGAATCGGGGAAAACCCTTCATAGGGTGGAGTCATATCCAGCACAAAGGAAGATGGCTACGGTTTTTTAAAGCTCAGCCACCTCAGACCAAGGAAGTCACTGCATATATTCCTCAGGATAATGCCATAGCCTTAACCATCCTTGGCTCCTTCAAAGGCCATTTCTCCAGAATATCACACAGGGGCACATTTGCTGCATGCTCAATATTCAGCACCATTTCAAACTGCTTAGATACTGAGGACACTCTCCGCAGATGCAGCAAGGCATGGACAACTTAACAGGCTTGGGTTTAAAAGCGACAAGTAATGCTTGTGCCACGAAAATGCTGGGTGACGACTGTCAACAAGGGAGACTCTAACTAACCATTGTTCCTTGACACTCAATAGCATTACCATCACTGAATCTCCCACTACCACCTGACCAGACACTGAACTGGACTCATCATACAGTGGTTACAAGAGTAGGACACTCGGAATTCTGTGGTGAGTAACATGTAACACCAAAAGGAGTCTACACTGTCATACTCCACGCCTTTCAGACAAGATGGAAAGGATCCTATTACACTAAGATGAGCAGAAAAGTTGTCTCCAATTGTCTGGTTTCTCAACTAGATAATGTTTGTTTGTCATCATTAAAACAGAATATCTGATCATGACTATATCGTTGTTTATGGAATTTTGCCATGTTCAAACGGGTTGCTGTGTTTCAGACATTACAACAACAAATACACTTCAAATGTATTTCAACTGGCGGTAAGGTATGACATATACAAAATGCAAGTCTTTCTTTCATGAGCTTCCTTGTCCATAAGTATCTTATTGTTGTCTAGTGACAGAAAGGGAATGGCCTTAAACAGTTGGACAAATACTTAACACATAAAATAGCTGCGGGAGCCTGATTAACCCTACGGGTGCCATTACCAGGTTAAGAATTTCAATCGCTCCTCGAGGCAAGGCCCTGGGGCTGTCACTGAACATCAGCCATGCGAACATAATTTTTTAAAAAATCAGCGCAGAACATCATCTCTTTGTTTCACTGACGCAACAAATTAGTTTAGGAACAAGGGGAGGCTGTTCTACTATTCCATTCCACGAATCCATTCCATGGCTTCCCGTATTTTAACTCAATTTATCCACTTTGCTCTATATCACTGATACTCACACATTAAAATATCTACCATCTAAAGAGGGTAACATTTCAATTAACTCCCACCTTCCACAGTATTCTGGGGTGAAAAATTTTTGGTTTCACCTTTTGAATGAAAGGATTGATGGACTGCACTGGAAGCATTAATAAATGCACACAGATTATTATAAATAGATTATAAATAGACGATACGTGGAACACAGATGAAACTGCCACTGCAGTTATACGCTACGACACAGAAGAAATCACTTCCTATTAGATTAGGACATGTAAAATATTTAGAATTTCTTTAAAAAAGCACAAGATCAGTTTTTTAATTCTGTACATAACAGAAGTGCATTGTACACTGTCAACATTTACCAAGTGAACAGAAACAGGTGCCTAACAACTGAAATGGTGACAATACACTGCTCAACTAAAACAAATTCTCTTCAATTCCACAAAGGACATTTATGAATGGACTAGATCATTTGATTTGAGACTGAGGGAACTCTGCACACAACAAGTCAAAGTGAAGGGCAACCTCACTAGTTAAGCAATAGGATTCTGTTATCCCAGAGAGGAATAAAAAAAAACCTATAGAACCCTGAACAGTAGAGCACAGGACCTTTGGCCCACCATGTCTGTACCAATCACAATGCCATTCTAAATTAATCTCATCTGCCTGCATATGGTCCCCCTATATCGGTCTATATTCTCTGCCTGTTCATGTATTTGTCTAATTGTTTCTTATACATTGCTATCGTATCTACTTCTACCACCTCCCCTGGCAGCATGTTCCTGGTACCTAACACCCTCAGTGTTAAAAGAAACTTGGCTTCTAATCTCGTTTAAGCTTTCCCCCTCTCACCTCAAACCCCCTTTTCCAGCCTGGGAAAGGGACTCCAATTTTCCACCCTGTCCATGCCTCTCAATTTTCTATACTTCATCAGGTTGCTCCACAGCTCCTGACATTCCAGCAAAAACAATCCAATTTTGTCCAACTTCTTCTTATAGCTACAACATTCAAATTCTGGTAAACCTCGTTAGCATCCTCTCCAAAGCCTTCACATCCAATCTATAGTGTGGTGATCAGAACTGCACACAATATTCCAAATGTGGCCTAATTTAAAATCTTACACAGCTGCAATATGACTTGCCAACTTTTATACTCAATGCCCTGATTGGTGAAGGCAACCATGCCAAACGCCTTCTTTATCACCTCATCCACCAATGTTGACACATACAGATGCTGTGGACTTGCACCCCGCTACCCCTCTGTATATCAATCCTCTTAAGCATCCTGCCATTTACTGAAGACTTTCCTCTTGTATTTGACCTGCCAAGATGCATCACCTCACGCTCATGTGGAATAAACTCCATCTGCCATTTCTCTGTCCACTTTTCCAACTGATCTATATCTAATTGTATCCTTTGACAACCATCCTCTCTTTCCACAATTCCATCAATTTCACGTCATTTGTAAAATCTAATTAAAATGGTCAGTGAGCGGTACTAGAAGAAAGAAAAACACAAGTCAAGGACATCTAAACATCATAGTTATCGCAGATTTACCATTCTGTAAAGTCTGTGCACGTGACTCCTTCCCAAGGTTGGTGTGGAATCCTGTTCCTAGCGATGGAGCTTTACCAGCACCTGGAATATAAAAATTCATAATCAAAGTGAATCAGCAAAATGTACCGAAGATTTTTTTTTGAAGGATACAAAACTATTGTCACCATGTTGACCAATGGTAGACTGTACAAAGAAATATTAATGAGCATGACAGTGGGAGCAGATGCAGGGGGGTGATGCATGCTACAAAGTTTAATAGACACGAATTGGAGGCGGCTATTTGGCCCTTAGAGCTTGCTCTGTAAATCAATACAATCATGACTGATTTTCAATCTCAGTTTCACCTTTTCTACCTATCCCCCTCATCCAAAAATATGTCAAACTCTGTCAAAGACCACTCCAGAGGGCTGTAGCCATTCAGAGAATTCCAACCTTGAAATTTTGTCCCACAGTCGTAAAAGGACAATCTCTTACCCAGAGACTGTGACCCAGGTTGGAGATTCTTCAGTCAGAAATTGAACAGCCAGTCAGCATCTATCCCAAGTAACAATTTACTTCAAGCAACAATTTTAGTTTAGTACAAACTGCCGATGCTGGAGTCTGAGATAACTAGTTGTAGAGCTGGATGAACACAGCAGGCCCGGCAGTAGAGAAGCCAGAAAGCTGACCAGACCCAAAACATCAGCTTTCCTGCTCCTCTGATGTTGCTTGGCCATCAATTCTAGGTTGCTTTCTACTTTTCCAAATGTCCTCCAGCTACCTGTTGCCTGCCACTTCAACACACCACCCTGCTCCCTGGCCAGCATCTCTGTCTCTGGCGTGGTGCAGTGTTCCAGTGAAGCTCAACGAAGAGCAGCACCTCATTTTCCACTTGGGGACACTGCAGCCCTCCGGACTCAATGAGTTCAATAACTTTAGAGCCTAAATTTTCCTATGTCCTAGCCCCTAACCTACACACCAGGCCTTGTTATCACATTGCCTGCTATTATACACTATCTATTGTTAGTCACTAACAGTCCCCATTAACAACTATTCACCCTCCCAGCCAGATTGTTATCAACTTTTTGTCTATTCAATTGGTCTTCTCTCTCTCTGGACTCTATCCTATCATTTACTCCTTACCCCATCCCCATCCTTATTTTCCATATATAAATCAATGTTTTCCCAGTTACCATTAGTTCTGGGGAAGGGTCACTGAACCTGAAACATTAACTGATTTTTGTTTTCTTTCCCAGATGCTGCCAGACCTGCCGAGCTTTTCTAACAAATTCTGTTTTTGTTAATGACCGCTACATCCCATGAGCAAACTGAATTGATAATCAGAGGATGGAAACTTATGGTAAAAGGCAATGAGTGGTTAAGATTTGGGAGTCATTGGTGCAAATACAGCCAATATTAACATTTCAAAGAGAATGTGATAATTGCCTTCAAGGTGAGGAAAGAGCAAAGGAGTGGAACTAATTGGAAAAATTTGAAAAGAATTCTGCTTGGTTGAATGGATTACTTCTTTGCCTTGCGAAGACACCTTTAAGAGTGATCATTCAGGCTGGTTTATTCCACTCTCCCCAACCCAAAAGATTTTCGGAACTAAATGGCTCATTGACACACAGAACACTATAGCTATTCAACAAGCTAGTCATGTTCGTACAAGTGTCAACAGGGTTATGGTAACACCAACATTTGGTCAGCTCTACAATCATGACGGATGGATTTGCTTGTTTAAAAAAAAGTCGGAGACTTCAGGCCTGGGCCTCTGGGTCACTGTTACCTGTGGGAGGGACGGGCAGGGCAGAGTAATTGGAAGTAATTAGGGCCAGGATTCTGCAAACGGCAAAAAGCAAAACAGGGCCATGAAGAGTCACGGATGCAGGTCAGAGGAGACTATACAAGTGGAAAATAACTGAAGTTGCGTTAGTAAGTAGTAATTTCAGTAGGGCAGGACCTGGGTGAAACAATTGGTTGACCAGGTCATATTTATGGTCACCCATAATGTCTTTCTGTTTTTGTTTTACATTAATATATCGTTTGTGGGGTGCTCTTCTGCAGGTTGGTGCAGACTTGATGGGCCATATGGCCTCCTTCTGCACTGTAGGGATTTCATGATTCTATGAGAGACAAGTTGCGGATGCAGGAGACAAACAAACAATTAGATTGGTGGCAGGGTGGCAGATATAAAACTGATAATTATGAAAGATTTGGACAGTGAAATTTGATGGTCTTTCTGGATGGACATGTTGGAAGAGGGTGAATGGCTTGTTGTCTGCAAACAATTCGTGGTTCAAGCACAAGCATTCCAGCAGCAACTGTGATGATTTGAAGTCGTACAACTGCAAGCTGCACTGTAGCAACTTACCAAGGCTCCTTCAACACACCTTCCAAACCTGCAACTCTTCCCTCTAGCAGGTAGTAGCCCTATAGGAACATCAGCAGATCCCACACCATCCTGCCTTGGAAATCTGTCATCGTTCCTTCACTGTTGCTGGACAAAAATCCCAGAATTCCTTTCTAAAAAGCATTGTGGTCACCCCATGGACTACAACGCAGTGCCAACACCACAAGGACAATTAGAATTGGATAATAAAGGCTGGCTTTACAACTGACACTTACATCCCAAAAACAATATTTTAAAAACAGCTCCATTATTAACTTTGGATATTGACATACGTGTAGAAAACACATGAAGGAATTACTTCAGAGATAATGGGAACTGCAGATGCTGGAGATTCCAAGATAATAAAATGTGAGGCTGGATGAACACAGCAGGCCAAGCAACATCTCAGGAGCACAAAAGCTGACGTTTCGGGCCTAGACCCTTCATCAGAGAGGGGGATGGGGGGGAGGGAACTGGAATAAATAGGGAGAGAGGGGGAGGCGGACCGAAGATGGAGAGTAAAGAAGATAGGTGGAGAGAGTGTAGGTGGGGAGGTAGGGAGGGGATAGGTCAGTCCAGGGAAGACGGACAGGTCAAGGAGGTGGGATGAGGTTAGTAGGTAGCTGGGGGTGTGGCTTGGGGTGGGAGGAAGGGATGGGTGAGAGGAAGAACCGGTTAGGGAGGCAGAGACAGGTTGGACTGGTTTTGGGATGCAGTGGGTGGGGGGGAAGAGCTGGGCTGGTTGTGTGGTGCAGTGGGGGGAGGGGATGAACTGGGCTGGTTTAGGGATGCAGTGGGGGAAGGGGAGATTTTGAAACTGTTGAAGTCCACATTGATACCATTGGGCTGCAGGGTTCCCAGGCGGAATATGAGTTGCTGTTCCTGCAACCTTCGGGTGGCATCATTGTGGCAGTGCAGGAGGCCCATGATGGACATGTCATCAAGAGAATGGGAGGGGGAGTGGAAATGGTTTGCGACTGGGAGGTGCAGTTGTTTGTTGCGAACTGAGCGGAGGTGTTCTGCAAAGCGGTCCCCAAGCCTCCGCTTGGTTTCCCCAATGTAGAGGAAGCCACACCGGGTACAGTGGATGCAGTATACCACATTGGCAGATGTGCAGGTGAACCTCTGCTTGATGTGGAAAGTCTTCTTGGGGCCTGGGATGTGGGTGAGGGAGGAGGTGTGGGGGCAGGTGTGGCACTTCCTGCGGTTGCAGGGGCAAGTGCCGGGTGTGGTGGGGTTGAAGGGGAGTGTGGAATGGACAAGGGAGTCCTGGAGAGAGTGGTCTCTCTGGAAAGCAGGCAAGGGTGGAATGTGGTATACTGCATCCACTGTACCCGGTGTGGCTTCCTCTACATTGGGGGAACCAAGCGGAGGCTTGGGGACCGCTTTGCAGAACACCTCCGCTCAGTTCGCAACAAACTACTGCACCTCCCAGTCGCAAACCATTTCCACTCCCCCTCCCATTCTCTTGATGACGTGTCCATCATGGGCCTCCTGCACTGCCACAATGATGCCACCCGAAGGTTGCAGGAACAGCAACTCATATTCCGCCTGGGAACCCTGCAGCCATATGGTATCAATGTGGACTTCACCAGTTTCAAAATCTCCCCTTCCCCCACTGCATCCCTAAACCAGCCCAGTTCATCCCCTCCCCCCACTGCACCACACAACCAGCCCAGCTCTTCCCCCCCACCCACTGCATCCCAAAACCAGTCCAACCTGTCTCTGCCTCCCTAACCGCTTCTTCCTCTCACCCATCCCTTCCTCCCACCCCAAGCCACACCCCCAGCTACCTACTAACCTCATCCCACCTCCTTGACCTGTCCGTCTTCCCTGGACTGACCTATCCCCTCCCTACCTCCCCACCTACACTCTCTCCACCTATCTTCTTTACTCTCCATCTTCGGTCCGCCTCCCCCTCTCTCCCTATTTATTCCAGTTCCCTCCCCCCATCCCCCTCTCTGATGAAGGGTCTAGGCCCGAAACGTCAGCTTTTGTGCTCCTGAGATGCTGCTTGGCCTGCTGTGTTCATCCAGCCTCACATTTTATTATCTTATGAAGGAATTACTTGGGCTGTTTCGGCTGAGTCAGGGACAGTCAGCATTCTCTTCAGACACTGCAGGTTATAACAAGTAAACTCAGGGACCGAAACCAACCTGGAAGCTTGACAATATGCACTGTCTGTGCAGCACAATAATCTTTCACATTTTGAGTATGATGCCTGTATGTGTTTTTTTTAAAACAGAGGCAGGGAAAGTGGAACTGGAGGATGCCAGTTAAGAGAAATACAGGCATGTGAAAACCTCGGGTTGCTACAGTGATATCTAAACACGTCTAGGAGGATCAGATAATTCACACCAGAAATCCCAAAGACCACACTCAAACATTTCCCAAATCAATTGGCATCATGCTCAGCAAGAGGTCAACTGGGAGCAGCAGACCCCTTTCTCGTACACTAGCAGTGTATGATTATTACAGGTCCACTCAAACACATCATTCAGGTTCAAAACTTCAGAGGACCTTCCTTAGGCTACACAGATGGGGCAGTAATAAGAGGGAGAATGTCTAACTGAAAGCAGTAATAACTGATGGGATGAAAAGGATGGGGTAGGATTAACAAGACCTTTGCAGATTTGCTGGATGGCACCAACAGTGGGGTATCTGTCTGCTTCCTCTCTCTATTCCAGTGCCCACCACTGTCCTATAAACTCCTGTAGGGAGGCACCAACACACAAACAAGATCAGCATCAAGGAATCGGAATGATTTGAGCCACCAGGATGGGGGTGTGGGGGAAACATCTTAATCACAGTCCGTATTAATATAACTCTGAAAAACAACTTACAGCATTTCTTGGAAATGGATTGTCCCTCACCTTGCAAAAGGAAAAAAAGGAACATACAATAGGAAAGGGAATTAAAAGGCTGCACAAACACAGGGATTTTTAAGGAAGAACTTAAACAAGAATTCAGGTAGAGAAGTTTAGGAGCAGAATTCCAGGGTCCAGATCAAGCAGCTGAAGATAGGCTACCAATGATGGAGTGATTATATTTCCCAGGAATCTATAAAATGCCAATATTTATCCCACAAACATCATCAGTGACGCAAAAAATCTGTCCATTACATCCTTGCAATTTGTTTTAATCTCATCAGTTAAAGCTGGGCCAGTTTCGTTTTTAGCAATGCTCAAGGAGTCAAAATAATTCTATTGGAAACGAGAGCTTCAGGAGATTACAGAGACACGGCCAGGGAGGGATTTCAAAAATCAAGACAATGTTTAGCTGGGGGTCAAGCGTAAAGCAGAGAACACAGGTGGCAATAGGTAAATAATATCTGGTGCAAATTACACACGAGCAGATGTTTGCATAATCTAAAGCTTACAGAAGATAGGAAACGGACAGGATGTGTATGGGTCTCGGAGGATGGTTTCAGCCAGTAGCCAAAGCAGGTCATTGTGACGTTGGTGAAAATACACAATCTTAATGAGGCAGTGAACAGGTAGTCAGACTCTCATCTCAAGGTCGCATGCAACACCAAGGATGCTAACATTCTATTCAATCTCAGATAAGTGCCAGGGGAGCAGGATGGATGTGGGGACCTGCACTGACAATGGTGCTGACTTTCAGCTGAGATATTGAAATGAGGTTTCCAGTTTCCCTTTGGGGAGATGAGCCCAGAGCAGTATTCAAGAGGCAGCTAGGTAGTTCTACTTGGTGCTCTGATCATTGATTATCTCTAGACTGATATAAGACAATCTGGCCTTATCGCTCTGCTAGATATTTCTCAACTCAGAGTTTAGGTGGTTGAGTGAACATTCATTGTGGAGATGGTGGGGGAAATCAGTAATCTCTGGGAACATGGGTTCAAATCCCACCATGGCAGAAGGTGAGCATTTAAAGCCAATAAAAACTTGGAATAAAAAGCTAACCTATGGGGAAACAGGTAACCACTGTTGTTTATCATAAAGACCCAACTGGTTCACTCATTGTCCTTTGAGGAAAGAAGTCCGCATCATACTTTGTCTGGCTTACATGTGACTCAGACCCACAGTAACATGGATGGCCTAAGTGCCCTCTGGGCAATTAGGGATGGACAATAAATGCTGGCCTAGCCAGTGACACCCATAGCCAATGAACAGAAAGAAGGAAAAGCCACAGCTCATCAGTTCCACCTAGCTTTCAGGCATTGATTTGATTTGATATACCATTGCCACATGTACTTAAGTTTTGTTTTGCATACAGCTCAGGCAGATCATACCATACAAAGATCATAATGATAGACCAGAGCTAGGAATACAACGTTATAGCTGCAAAGAAGGTGCATTAAAAACAAGATCAACATTAGAGATAATAAAATGTGAGGCTGGATGAACATAGCAGGCCAAGCAGCATCTCAGGAGCACAAAAGCTGACGTTTCGGGCCTAGACCCTTCATCAGAGAGGCCCGAAACGTCAGCTTTTGTGCTCCTGAGATGCTGCTTGGCCTGCTGTGTTCATCCAGCCTCACATTTTATTATCTTGGAATTCTCCAGCATCTGCAGTTCCCATTATCTCTCAACATTAGAGATAACAAGGTGTAAAACTAGATGAACACAGCAGGCCAAGCAACAGAGGAGCAGGAAGGCCGACGTTTCAGGCATAGACTCTTTTTTTAGAAATATTACATTTGAAATTAGAGAGGTCCATTCAGCAGCCTAACAACAGCAGGGAAGCTGTTCTTGAACCTGTTGGTGCGTGTGTTTAAGCTTTTGTGTCTTCTGCCAGACAGAAAGAGGTTGGATGAGATTATAACTGAGGTGGGAGGGGTCTTTAGTGTATAGAGCAAATGGAAGGAAAGTTGGCTTGTGAGATGGTCTGGGCTGTGTTCTTGTGATCCTGGGCATCCAGACAAAATGCTGTCTTATGGCGCATCTGTAAAAATTGGTGAGGGTCCAAACGGACATGCTGAATTTTCTAAAGAAGAGGCATTGTTGGGCCTGTTCGACTGTCATATCAATGTGAGGGGTTCAGCACAGATTGTTAGTGACCATCACTTCAAGGAACATGACACTCTCAGCTACCTCCACCTCCACTTCAGTCAGGTAGGTAGGGGCATGCTCTCCACCTTGCTTCCTGAAGTCAATGACCAGTTCTTTAGCTTGCTGACATTGAGGGAGAGATTGTTGTTGTTGCATTATGACACCAAGCACGTGACACCCCACATACACTCTGACTTCTCCATTCCCTTCCTCGTGAGAAGATGCACTGCTTGTGTCCCCAGATGGAAAAGGGGAAAATCAGCTGGGTTTTCCTCACTCACTCTTTGTCAAAACCTATCCCTCAAATAACATTACTAAAACAGATTCATCCACTCATCATCTTCCCGCTATTTGTGGGCACTTGCTATGACCAATTTGGTTGTCAGGCTTCCCACATTACACAGTGACTACAATTCAACAAGTACCAAAAAGTCATAAAATGGGTGGGGATGCTGTGAACCCGAAAGACAACAAATAGAATTTAAATCTTTCTTTCTTAAACCTTATAACTTAATTCCATCCTTCAATTCTACTGATTTGAGATTCAGTGCACATTCCACATTTGAACTATAACTATGATTCAACCTGATTCAGTTTGAAGAGTTGTCTGGGATTGTGTTCTGGGATCAGTGTAATACACAAACACTAGAAGCACATCATAGTGGAATTGAGGCAAAGCACGTACAGCATATAGGGGGACCCAGTCCAGTCGATATCATGCAACGCTTTAACCCAAATCTACGAAGGTATTCTTCACAGTTAAAACAGGTTCCAGCTGTTTCCATATAAACTTATCCCACTGGGGTGAAAAACTTACAAGGCTGGTTGCTCAGTACTCTGTTTACGGGAACATACTCGGATTAGTGAGCACACTATCACAGCTGGAATGGTGTGTTTAACAACAAGTTGTATTTATATAAAGATGTGCCGATGCTTTACAGCCAATGCAGCACTTTGTTATCTTATAACATAGGAAGCATGGCAGTCAGCGAAAGCCTACACACAGCAATGATTTTGGATGCCTGGGCATTGTTGTTTTGGATTCCTACGATAATCCCCTCTTGCCACTCCATCTCACTTTCCTCTTTTAAAAACACAACTTAAAACTCACTTCTTTGACCAGTAACCAAGTGGTTCAGTATTATACTTCTGAATTTCTGAAGAAGGGTCCAGGCCCAAAACGTCAGCCTTCCTGCTCCTCTGGTGCTGCTCGGCCTGCTGTGTTCATCCAGCTCCACACCTTGTTATCTCTTGGTTCAGTATTATACTTGCTTTATTACTTTCAGGCAAAGTGCTTTGGATGTTTCATTTGGGATGCATCTTTGACGTTAGCTTGCTGTTATCTGTGGTACTGACCAGGTAACGTGCTTTCAGTATTGCTGGTTTTGGTCCTTTGTAGGCCAAGGACATTACGGCGAACACTCCCACATTCTCTGAATAGTGCCGAGGTAACTTTTATAACCACCTCTGGAGAAAGGCAAGGTCTGATCCAAAAGGTGGCTCCCCCAACAGTGTTGCATTCTGCAGGGAATATCAGCCTGGATCTGGTACTCGAGTATCTGAATGGACACTCAAAACCAAGACTTGCTGACTCAGACATCAGCAACAGTATCAATGGACAAGACTGAACAGTGCGCACTAACAAACCACACCATCCAATTGGGTTACAAGACAGAGTCCGTGGGGTTAGCTGGTCAATAAATATAGAACAGAAACCTACTTGTCCCGAGACCCAGGCTTCACTGAGAAAGTAACTACAAGCAAGGATAACGGATCCCTCGCAGTCAGATTTTTGTTTTGTTTATTCATGTCTGAATATTAAACACAATGACATCAGTGCTGGCATGATCAATTCATTAACAGTGAGGAAATCAACAGCCTCAGTGGTGTTTGTGAATCATTGTAAATCCAGCAACATTACCTCATGGTGAGGCAAGTTAACACCGTGTGCTGCCAGTGAGGCAGGTGCCAAGTCTGTAACACTCTAATTTCAGCATTTACAAATATCAACAGCAAACCACATGATCACATCCTGCAGTCTCTGCGTCTGCATTACACAACAACGGCCGTGTACCGCACACAGGATTAATGATGCATGCACCCTTTTGGCAGACTAAGTCTCGGCCCTGTACCACTCATGATAACCAGCGCCAACCATCCCGCGAGCACTTGTACCCAAGCAGTGTATTCTCAAGCAACAGTTTACTCTTTCATGCCAAATGCCACCCATATTTCCACTTTCAAATACCTCCAATCACCCTTTGCCATAGTTGTCCAGTTACTCCTCTCTTCTTATCTGGAGAACACAGATTTTGAGTAGAGAGTTTTGAACTCCTTACTGAAGGAAGGACATCCTTGCCAGGGAGGGAGTGCAAGACGTTTGACCAGATCTGGGATTGCAGGACTGTCTTATGAGGAGAGACTGAGAAGGCTGGATTGTTCTCCAGAGTTTTGAAGAATGAGCAAAGATGATTGAACATTAAAGCTTACAAAACTCTTCGATTGTGACAGAATGTAGATACAGATAGTCTGTTTGTTCCAGATAAACATGAGGTGCTGCCTTTTGGAAAGGCAAATCAGGGCAGCACTTATAAACTTAAAAGGTAATGTCCTGGAAAGTGTTCCGAACAAAGAGACCTTAGTGTGCAGGTTCATAGTTCCTTGAAAGTGCAGTCACAGGTAGATAAGATAGTGAAGAACACATCTGGTATGCTTGCCTTTACTGGTCAGTTCAGTGAGTAAAGGAGTTAGAAGGTCATGTTGTGGCTGTACAGGACATTGGTGAGGCTACTTTTTCAATACTGTCTGCAATTCTGGTCTCCCTGCTACAGAAAGAATATCATGAAACTTGAAAAGGTTCAGAAAAGATTAACAAGGATATTGCCAGGGTTGGAGGGTTTAACCTACAGGGAGAGGCTGAATAGGCTGGAGACATTTTCCCTGGAGCATTGGAGGCTGAGGGGTGACCTTATAGAGGTTTAAAAAATCATGAGGGGCACGGATAGACTGAACTAACAAGATCTTTTTTGAGGAAGAGGAGTCCGAAGCTAGAGGGGCACAAGTTTAAGGTGAGAGACAGGAAGAGGGAAAAGGGACCTCAGGGCAACTTTTTCATGCAGAGGGTGTTGTGTATATGGAATAAGCTGCCAGAGGAAGTGGAGGAGGCTGGTACTGCATTTAAAAGGCATTTAGACAGGTATCTGAATAGGAAGGGACTAAAGAGATATGGGCCAAATGCTGGCAAACGGGACTAGATCAGCTTCAGATATCAGGTGGACACAGGCATGTTGGACTGAAGGGTCCATTTCCATGCTGTACAACTCTGTGGCTCTATAACTCATCACTCTTGAACCAGGGATACAATCTCAGAATCAGGGGCAGGCCATTTAAGGCCAAGTCGAAGATAAATTTTTAGAGGATGGTGTATCTTTGGAAATGTCTACCCTGAAGACTGTGGAAGCTCAATCATGGAATACATTCAAGATGGAAATTGCTCAGTTTCTGGAAACCGATGACATTCAAGATATCTGGATATACTGGTGTCATGGTAACAGAATAACAGAGCAGGCTTGACAGACTGACTGGAATAGGAGTAAGCCAATGTATCCCATTACATCTTACAGGCTGTCCAAACAGATTCCACTGCTGAGAGTCACCAGAGCAGCATTCTGGGAGAAATCATCACTGTCGTCACGACTGTACACCAGTTCAGACAGAACTGGTGTCTCGGTGAGGTTAAACCCACAACACTACATTGGTGTTTCCCACCTTCCACCTCCTCTGGTCAAAACCAAAATCCCTGTGAGGAGGACAAAAAGCAGGGTAAAGGTGTACAAGGGAGCAGCCATTCAGAGATTGGGCCAGTGTTAGGGTGGAAGGGCTGAGGCTTCTGCTCGAGCAGTCTCGGCATGAGGAGACTGAGCAAGGGTGCAGGCAAGGGCTCTTTGACTCTACTTTCTTTCTGTCTGAAGGCAGTGGGGATGACAGCCAGGGCAGTGACATGCTCCTCTTGCAGGATGTGGGGTATCAGGGATGCTTCCAGTTTCTCTGGTGGCAACACCTGTGAGAAGTGCACCCGGCTGCATCTCCTGACAGACTGCGTTAGTGAATGGGAGCTGGTGCTGGATGCAGTCAGGATCACCTGGGGTACAGAGAACATCGATATGAGCTAGGGTGAAGTGGTCCCTCCTACGGTGCAGGCTGCAGATAGCTGGGTGACCTCCACCGGAGGTATGGAGGTGGGGAAGGGCGATAATCAATGAACTGGCCATACGGGAGTCCAGCACAAGTGACTGAAGTGTCATTCTGAGAGCACTTTGGGTCCAGTGACCACAACTGCCTTAGTTTTAACATAGTTATGGAGAAGAATAGGACAGGTCCACAGGTTAAGGTGTTAAACTGGGGCAGGGCCAATTTTGGGTCCGTAAGGCAGGATTTAGGTTGGATGAGTCTGTTTGAAGGGAAAGGTACGGCTGGCAAACGGGAGGCTTTTAAAAGGGTGACATCAAGAGTCCGGGGACAGTGTATCCCTATTCAGGTGAAGGGAGAAGTTGACAGGTTTAGGGATCCCTGGCTGATGAGGGATATAGAAGCTCTGATCAGGAAAATGGTGGCGGCGTACATTGTGTTTACGTTATCTGCTCAAGTGAATCCCTAGGTGACAATAAAAGTGTAGGAGCATATTCAAGAGGAAACCAGAAAAATGAAGAGGGTATGAGATGGATCTGGCAAATAAGGTTAAAGATAATCCCAAGAGGTTTTATAGCTGTATTAACAGTAAGAGGTTGGCTAGGGAAAGAATAGGTCCCCTAAAAGATTAGCATGGCCATCCACATGCAGAGCCGCAGGAGATGGGGAACATTCATGAATATTTCTCCTCAGTGTTCACCCAGGAGAGAATCATGGATGCCAAGGAAATAAGAGAAACAAATGGGGATGTTATGGACTGCATACATATTACCAGAGAGTAAGCGTTTGCAGGTTTAAAGCACATTAAGGTGGATAAACCCCCTGGGCCTGATCAAGTTTATCCTCGGATAATGTGAGAGGCTAGAGAAGAAATTGCACAGGCTCTTGCAGAGATGTCTGCTTCATCTTTAGCCACTTATGAAGTTCAGGAAGACTGGGGGGGGGGCTAATGCTGTGCCACTGTTTAAGAAAGGTAGAAAAGACATGTTGGGCAAAGAAGTGACAGATGGAATTCAACACGAGTGTGAAGTGATTCATTTTGGAAAGTTTAATTTGAATGCAGGATACAGGGTTAATGGCAGGATTCTGGTCAGTGTAGAGGATCAGAGGGATCTTGGGGTCCACGTCCATAGATCCCTTGAAAGTTCCTACACAAGTTGAATTGGTGATTAAGGTGGTGTATGGTGTGTTGGCTTTCATTGGTGGGGGAATTGAGTTTAAGAGCCGAGAGGTTAGCTGCAGCTCCATAAAACCCTGGTTCGACCACACTTGGAATATTGTGTTCAGTTCTGGTCACATCATTACAGGAAGGATGTGGAGCTTTAGAGAGGGTGCAGAGGAGATTTACCAGGATGCTGCCTGTACTGGAGGGCAGGTCTTATGAGGAAAGGTTGAGGGAGCTAGGGCTTTTCTCACTGAAGCAAAGAAGGATGAGAGGTGACTTGAAAGAGGTGTAAAAGATGAGAAGAGGCATAGATAAGAGTGGGTAGACAGTCATTTCTGCCCAAGGAAAAAGTCTCTATCACGAGGGGGCATAATTTTAAGGTGATTGGAAAAGGTATGGGGAGATGTCAGATATTGGTTCATTACAGAGAGTGGTGTGTGTGGGGAACGCACTGCCGGCAGTGGTAGTGGAGTTAGATACATTAGGGCCAATTAAGTGACTTTTGGATAGACACATGGATGATACTAACACTTAGGGTACGCAGGGCAGTCTGTTCTTAATAGGATAATATGTCGGCACAACATCGTGGGTCGAAGGGCCTGTACTGTGCTGTACTGTTCTATGTTCTGAGCCAGGGAACTACAGGCCAGTGAGCCTGACATCAGTGGTAGGCAATTTTTGGAGAGGATACTAAGGACACGATCAACCAACATTTGGATAGTCACTGTCTGATTAGGGATAGTCAG
Source organism: Stegostoma tigrinum (assembly GCF_030684315.1). Taxonomy (NCBI): domain Eukaryota; kingdom Metazoa; phylum Chordata; class Chondrichthyes; order Orectolobiformes; family Stegostomatidae; genus Stegostoma; species Stegostoma tigrinum. The sequence goes on along the minus strand of NC_081363.1, from coordinate 4,104,313 downwards.
CATGGATTTGTGCGCAGCAAGTCATGTCTGAGGAATCGTTTAGAGTTTTTCGAAGAGGTAACAAAGAGGATAAATGAGGGCAGGGCAGCTGATGTTGTTTATACAGGCTTTCGTTATGCCTTTGACAAGGTCCCACATGGCAGGCTAGTCATGAAGGTTAGATCGCATGGGATCCAGGGAGAGCTAGCTGATTAGATTCAAAATTGGCTCGGTGGTAGGAAGCAAAAGGTGTTAGTTGAAGAATGTTTCTCAGACTGGAGGCCTGTGACTAGTGTGTGCCACAGGGATTGGTGCTGGGACCTTGGTTATTTGTTGCTTACATAAGTGATCTGGATGTGAATATATAAGGCATAATTAGTCAGTTTGCAGATGATACAAAGTTAGGAGGCATCGTTGACAGTGAAAAAAGTTTTCAAAGATAACAGGGATCGTGATCAGATGGCGAAGTGGGCTGAGAATTGGCAAATGCAATTCAATACAGATAAGTGTGAGGTGTTGCACAGTGGAAAGTCACACCAAGGTAGGACTTAAACAGTAAAAGGCAAGATCCTGAGGAGTGTTGTGGAACAGAGGGACCGAGGAGTACAAGTACATAGTTTGTTGAAAGTGGTGTCACAGGTGGGCAGGGTGGTGAAGAAGGCATTTAGCATGCTGGCCTTCATCAGTCAGGCATTGAGTACAGGAGTTGGGATGTTACGCTACAGTTGTAAAAGTTGTCAGTGTGGCCACACTGAACAGTGTTGTGTACAGTTTTGGTCACCCTGATATAGGAAAGACACAGTTAAACTGTAAAAGCGCGTAAAGGAGAGGATGTTGCCAGGATGAGTAGCCCAAATTATAGGGAGAGAACGGCCGGGATAGGACTTTATTCCTTGGAATGTACGAGAATTAGGGGTGTCCTTATTGAGGTGTATAAAATGATAAGGGGCATAGATAAGATGGATGCACATTGTTTTTTTTTCAACCAGGGATGGGGAATTGAAAATTAGAGGGCATAGGTTTAAGGTGAGGGGAGGAAGATTTAAGAAGGAGCTGAGGGACATACGTATACACACACACACACACACACACAAACACACACACACACACACACACACACACACACACACACACACACACACACACACACAAAGAACTAGGAGCAGGAGTAGGTCATCCGGCCCCTCGAGCCTGCCCCGCCATTTACTAAGATCGTGGCTGATCTTTTTCAGACTCAGCTCCACTTACCTGCCCACTCACCATAACCCTTCATTCCTTTACTGTTCAAAAATTTATCTAGTCTTGCCTTAAAAACCACTTCACTGGGCAGGGAATTCCACAGATTCACAACCCTTTGGGTGAAGGAGTTCCTCCTGACCTCAGTCCTACATCTGCTTCCCTTTATTTTGAGGTTATGCCCTCTAGTCCTAGTTTCACCTGCTAATGGAAACAACCTCCCTTCCTCCATCTTATGTACTCCCTTCATAATCTTATGTTTCTATATGATCTCCCCTCATTCTTCTGAATTCCAATGAATATAATCCCAGCCTACTCAGTCTGTCCTCATAATCCAACCCTCTCAACTCTGGAATCAACCGAGTGAATCTCCTCTGCACCCCCTCCAGTGCTATTATAGCTCTTCTCACAACTGTACACAGTACTCCAGGTGTGGCCTCACCAGGACTCTATACAGCTGCAGCACAGCCTCCCTGTTTTTAAACTCCATCCCTCGAGCAATGGCAGGCAAAATTCCATTTGCCTTTTTAATTACCTGCTGCATCTGCAATCCTACTTATAGTGATTCATGCACAAGGACACTCAAGTCCCTCTGCACAGCAGCGTGCTACAATTCTTTACCATTTAAAACATAGTCCATTTTGCTGTTATTCCTACCAAAAATTCCTACTCCATCTGTCAGACCTTTGCCCACTCACTTAGACTGTCTATATCCCTCTGCAGACTTTCAGAGTCTTCTGCACACTTTGCTCTACCACTCACCTTAGTGTCATCTGCAAATTTTGACACACCCCAACTCCAAATCATCTCCATAAATTGTAAACAATTGCGGTCCCAACATTGATCCCTAAGGCACACCACTAGCCACTGACCACCAATTAGAAAAACACCCATTTACCCCTGCTCTTTGCTTTCTACTGGTCAACCAGTCCTCTATCCATGCCAGTACATTACCTGTAATACCGTGCAACTTTATCTTATGTAGCAGCCTTTGATGTGGCACCTTGTCAAATGCCTTCTGGAAATCCAGATACACCACATCCACAGGTTCCCCACTGTCCACCGTGCAAGTAATGTCCTCAAAGAATTCCACCAAATTCCACCACATGAACTACCCTTCATGAACCCATGCTGATGTTCTCAATGGGACCATTTATATCCAGATGTCTTGCTAGTTCTTCCTTAATGATAGATTCAAGCATTTTCCCCACGACCGAAGTTAAGCAACTGGCCTGTAGTTACCTGTTTTTTGTCTACTTCCTTTTTTAAACAGTGGCGTCACATTGGCTGTTTTCCAATCTGCAGGAACCACCCCAGAGTCCAGTGAATTTTGGTAAATAATTACTAGTGCATTTGCTATTTCCCCCATCACCTCTTTTAGTACCTTGGGACGCACTTCATCAGGGCCTGGAGACTTGTCAACCTTTAGCCCCGTTAGCTTGCCCAACACTGCCTCCTTAGTGATAATGATAGTTTCTGGGTCCTCGCCTGCTATAACCTTCTTGCTATCAGTTTTTGGCATGTTATTTGTGTCATTTACTGTGAAGACCAACACAAAATAACTGTTTAATGTCTCGGCATGTTATTTCTGTCTCCCACAATGAAGACTGACACGAAATAACTGGTTAATATTTCGGCTATTTCCTCAATCCCAGTTATTAAATTGGCCTTCTCATTTTCTAAACGACCAATGTTTACCTTCACCACTCTTCTACGATTTACATATTTATAGAAACTTCTGCTGCCTGTTTTTATACTCTGAGCTAGTTTGCTCTCATTATCTATCTTACTTTTCTTTATAACATTTTTTGTGGCTTTCTGTTGGCCTTTATAGATTTCCAGGTCTACTAGTTTCCCTCTACTCTTTTTTGTATGTGTTTTTTTTCAATCTGATACTTTCCTTTATTTCCTTAGACATCCATGGCTGGCTCTCGCTTTTCCTACAGTTCTTCCTTATCACTGGAATATACCTCTGCTGAGCAGAAGTATAGAATATATAGAATGGGCTGCCAGAGAAAGTGGTTCAGGTGGGTACAATATACAATAGCAACATTTAAAAAACATTTGGATAGGTACATGGATGGGAAGGGTTTAAGAGGGATATGGACCAAATGTGGGCAATTGAAACTAGCTGAGTGGGCAGTATCGTCAGACTGGACCATTTTGGGCCGATGGGCCTGTTTCCATGCTGTGTTACTGTATGACTATATGATGAATAACTCTGAAGGAGGCAGGCCACTGATGCTAAACAGACAGATCACAAGGATCACCGTATTGCTCAGTCGCCATGTTCATCGGCTAGCTATGAAGAGAGGTCGAGTAGGTTAGGGTTATTTACATTAGAAAGACGGAGGTTGTGGGAGGGATCCGATTGAGGTCTACAAAATCATGAGAGGTATAGACAGGGTGGATAGCAAGAAGCTTTCTCCCAGAGTGGGGGACTCAATTACTAGGGGGTCATGAGTTCAAAGGGAAAGGAGGAAAGGTTATGGGAGATATGCGTGGAAAGTTCTTTACATAGAACATAGAAAAGTAGAACACAGCACAGGCCCTTCGGCCCACGATGTTGTGCCGTGGAATAATCCATCCTAATCCAAAAATAAAATAACCTAATCTACATTCCCCTCAATTCACTGCTGTCCATGTGCATGTCCAGCAGTCGCTTAAATGTCACTAATGACTCCGCTTCCACGACTACCATTGGTAAACTATTCCATGTGCTCACAACTCTCTGGGTGAAGAACCTCCCTCTGACGTCTCCTCTCTACCTTCCTCCGAACACCTTAAAACTATGACCCCTTATGGCAGTCAATCCTGCCCTGGGGAAAAGTCTCTGGCTATCAACTCTATCCATGCCTCTCATGGATGGATGTAAGGATGGAAGATTTCCTTCCCTAAAGAACGTTAGCTAACCACATGGATTTTTTCAACAATCAGCAATGGTTTCATGATCATCATTAGACTGTTAGGATCATAGGACCCCTACTGTGCAGAAATAGGCCATTTTGCCCATCAAGTCTGCACTGACCCTTCAAAGAGCAGCCCACTCAGACACACCCACCCAACCCAGCTTCGTGGACAATGAGGAAGATTATCAGAAATTGCAGCAGGACCTTGATCAGCTGGGGAAATGGGCCAAGAAATGGCAAATAGAGTTTAATACAGAATAATGGAATAATCGACTCTATCGACGCAGAGGGTGGTGGGTGCCTGGAACATGTTGCCAGTGGAGGTGATAGAGGCGGGCATGATAGCATCATTTAAGATGTATCTAGACAGATACATGAATGGGCAGGGAGCAGAGGGATACAGATCCTTGGAAAATAGGCAACAGATTTAGATAGAGGATCTGGATTAGTGCAGGATTGGAGGGCCGAAGGGCCTGTTCCTGTGCTGTAACTTTCCTTGTTCTTTGTTCTTTATAATTACTTAAAGATTTTGTGACGTAACAGTATCTGAAATGGGTTCAGAAGTAGTAGGAACTTCAGATGCTGGAGAATCTGAGACAACAAGGTGTAGAGCTGGATGAACAAGCAGCATTCGAGGAGCAGGAAGGCTGACGTTTTGGGCCTAGACCCTTCTTCAGAAATGGCTTGGGATATCGCAGAATAAGGCACTATCCAAACATCAGCATTTTACAGATACAGTTGTAACCTCAGAGTGATTCTCAGTGAACATCATTTCCAGTTGCTCACTCAATAATCCATGTACCATTATCGCCAAGCAGCCTTGCCACAGTAAAATCGACAGAATAATGAAATCCTAATTCTCCAAGTCTGCTGCTTGTGAAATAGGTCAGAATTCTTCAACAGAATTTAAAGCATTTGTGATGAAATTGTAGAAGCCATTCATTTCCAACCCGCAAAATCTCCCGGAATCTATAAGCCGAACAAACAACCCACACAGGACCCACACCTCCCTGCTTAAATTGTGGCATGTACTAATTTCCAAAACTGAAATACTTATAACGGACAAATATTCATCAACTGTGAGCCTCTATATTTGAATGTCGACCAGATGTGGGCTTTGTACTACGTCCAACATTTAGTTCACATCAGGAACCCAACGTGAAATGGCCAAGCTTGCATTCAATGCCAAATCTGAAGTGTCAACTCACAAACCCACAGGTAAAATAAACAAACAAAAAGACCAATGGAAAATCCAATTTCATGCAGACATGATGAACGAGCAGTGTTTTTCCTTGGTGAATGCTGTTGGAATGGGTATGGGTGAAGTGGGAGAGGGACCCAGATTCTCTACAGAGTCAACATTCACACAGCAGCAGCAACATAATACCACAGCAAACAACCAGAAAGCACTGATCGCAGGAGCTTGGGCTCGAAACGTTAACTCTGTTTCTCTCCCCACAGGTGCTGCCAGACCTGCTGATGCTCTACAGCACTTTGTTTTTTTCCAGATCTCCAGCATCTGCGCTATTTTGCTTTCAGAAATGTGAACTTAGTTCAAAAGCTCTCGAAAGATTGGTCTCAGTAATAGTGACCATGAAGCTATTGGACCGTCATAAAACCCTGGGAACTTCAGATGCTGGAGAATCCATGATAACAAGGTGCGGAGCTGGATGAACACAGCAGGTCAAGCAGCATCTTAGGAGCAGGAAGGCTCACATTTCCGGCCTAGACCCTTGTTGAGACCTGAAATGTCAACCTTCATGGTCCTAAGATGCTGCTTGGCCTGCTGTATTCATCCAGCTCCACACCTTGTCATGAAACCCAACGGGATCACTGACGTCCTTTCAGTGAAGAAACTTGCCTCCTTATCCTGCCTGGGTTTAAACGTAGCTCCCAGTCCCTATACCCAACCTGGCTAACTAATAACTAGCTCTCAGACACGTCAACCCGACAAGAACGCAGTGGGTCTGTGGCAGCTCCACAGCACCTGCTCAGGGCACTGTGGGACAGATGACAGCAATGGTATACAGTCATGTTCACTTGGAGAGAGATGTGTTGCTGAAGCCTTCACTTTGCCCTCATCAGGACAAATGCAAGAATGCCAAACTACAAACAACGCAGCAATTTAGACCACAGGGTGTGATTGTTTGACAAATTGACTCTGAATTGTCAAAGCCTTCCCACGGATAAAGCAACAAAGAATCAGATGCTGCAGGGTAATTTGAGAAAGGTGCGAGGCTTGCAATATTCCACATGTCTGTCAAGATCAGGTCCCTGCATATGATTGGATATCGCTTCTAGCAAGCTTTAACAACCACAATACAACTAGCTCACGATCCCAGATGATGGTTCGTGTTGCTCTTAATGTACTTGGGATTGATCAACAAGTGTTGCCCAAACCACAGGATCACACAGAACAGGGGAGCTAAACATGCTGCGAGTCCTTTTATGTTTAAATATTACTTGTTGGCCTGGGAAGCCTAAAGTTTGTCCAGATGTATACAAGCCAACAGCATGGGTATTACTTAAAACAGAAATAAAATTTACACTGCCAAGGGACTTAGACCATAGAATCCCTAAGGTGCAAAGAGAGATTATTCAGCGTATCAAATCTGCACCTAGCCTCCGAAGAGAGCATCCCACACAGACCCACTCCCCCACCCTGTGCCATAACCCTGTATTTACGCATGGTAAATCCACCTGGCCTACACAACCTCGGACACCAAGGGGCAATTTAAGATGGCCACCTAACATGCACATCTTTGGACTACGGGAGGAAAATGGAGCACCCAGGGGAAACCCATGCAGACACGGGAGAATGTGCAAACTCCACACAGACAGTCAGCTGAGGGTGGAACTGAACCTGTGTCCTGGTGCTGTGAGGCAGCAGTGCTGTTCTAATGAGTGTTCCTATTCAACTGTCCAAATCAAACATAACAAAGGAGAATACTCAACCTCTAAATCCTTGCACCAAGAGGGTGGGAAAGTGAGATGAGGTGCTCTTTGGGAGTTGCAGAATTGCATAGCGTGGAAACAGGCCCTTCATTCCAACTCATCCAGGCCAAACAGATATCCTAAATTAAATTCATCTAGAAACACCTGCCAGCATTTGGACGATCTCCCTGTAAACCCTTCCTAATCACACACCCATCTAAATGCCTTAAATGTTGTAATTGTACCAGCGTCCACCACTTCCTCTGGCAGCTCATTCTGTACACACACCACCCTCTGCGTGAAAAAGTTGACCCTCAGGTCCTTTTCAGATCTTTCCCCTCTTAAACCTATGTCCTCTAGTTTTGGAATCCCCTAACCTGGGGAAAAGATCTTGCCGATTTACCCCAATGCCCCTCTATAAAGGTCACCACTCAGCCTCTGATGTACAGCCATAACATGACCCTCCCAACTCCTATACTCAATGCACTAACCAAAAGCGTACCAAACACTTTCTTCACTACCCTGTCTACCTGTGACTCCACTTTCAAGAAACTATGAACCTGCACCCCAAAGTCTCTTGGTAGACATTAAGTGTCTAAGTCCTGCCCTGATTTGCCTTACCCTGATGCAACACCTCACGTGTATCTCAATGTGATATATTGAATCATCTCAGGTCAAACACCACAGCAACTGGTTTGAGCAACTCATCTTCCCTCTCTCCAACAGGTTGTGAAGTTAATGACTTGCATTCGCACTGCACTTGATCAAGGCAAAGGGAAGCATCATTTCCTAGCACGATGACAGTGCATTTGTCAGCTAACACACGTAAACAATATCTCACACAGGACAAACTGTGTTTTTCAAGAGCAGTCGTGATGGGATCAACTTCCATCAGGGTACAGGGTACAGGGCACAGGGCGTGAGTGCGTGCGTGTGTCTGTGTGGCAGGAGGTTAGAGTTTCAATTAGCAGAGTTATATATTGACAACTCCTAGCTTTGCTTGCTTGTGATTAGAACTGATTTACATGCAATAAATATTAATTCTTGTTCCTTGTCTTTCTTTCCTGAGTCTATTAGACAGAAAAACTAGGGAACTGTGAGTAATTTACCAAATGTTTAACTTTTGTAATAATCCTCAGAGTCTCGGGGCTTCAGTATCACCACATATTCTCATGTGGATGACGACAAACTTCTTTCACTTTCAGGGTGAAAATTGCTTCCCTAATCTGATCTGTTGCATCCCCAAGGTTTATTCTTCAGTTGCAGACATTGTTTCCATGAGTGTACAAATCAAAGACATCCACCTTGCAATCTCCCTCACCCACTTTCAAACAATTCATTAAAAATGTTCTCCCAATATTTTTTCATTATTCTTTCATGGAGATAGGTGTCAGTGGCAAGGTCAGCCATTTGATTCAGTCCCTAATGGCCTTAAATTGAGTGGCTTGCTCAGTCAATGCAGAGGGTAATTAAGAAACAATCATTATTTCTACAGGTCTGGAGTCATGAGAGCCTGACCAGGAAAGAACAGCAGATTTCCTTCTCTCAAAGAAAGCAGTGGACCAGATTTTGTTTTATGATAATTGGTTTTGACAGCTACTGTTAATGCAACTAAGTTTCAATTCCAGGTTTTATTCATTTTAAATTCCAACAGCTGTTGTGCTGAGATTTGAACCCATCGCCTCAGAGCATTCACCTGCCCTGTGCATTATGGTCCAATGACATTCTCAGTTCAATATTCCCTCCCCATGCCCCACCACATAAAAGACATATAAATCCAGCAAAGTGCAGTTGAGGATCAGCTATGATCACACTGTAAAGGTGGAGCACACTCTGGGCTGAATGGCCAACTTCTGCTCCTGTCTTACTGTCTAAACGTTTCCTGCATTTTCCCTAAATATAACATCTTATAGTGAATTCAGAAGAAATATTTTTGCCGAATGTGGAACTCACCATCTCAAGGAGCGCCTAACACAAACAGATATACTGAAGAGGAAGCTAAACAAAGGCATGAGGGAGAAAGGAGCTTATGGAGGTTTAGCGCAGTTGACTGGATGGCTAATATGTGACACAGAGTGACACCAATAGCACAGGATCAGTTCCTGCACTGGCTGAGATTACCACCTTCTTAACCCATCCCCTCACCTCAACTGTAGCGACCAATCATCCCCCTCTAAAAGGAGAGAGAGCAGCCTGATGGTCCAGGAGGACTAGGCAACATCAACTGTAAAGGCAATCAAACTCAATATACAACATCCTCCCTCAGCCCACAGTGACCATGCCTGGTAGCCCCCTCGTTTCAGGGTTAGGCAAACGTGACCAACCCTTCACAAATCCCTGCAACTTGCCTGAATCTCTCATAGGTTTTATTCACTTGTTATAATCTCCAACACGTCATTGGTTATGAATACTTGAAAAACATCAGGCCTGCTTAGCCTTCCAGCCGTTTGAGCTGAACCGAATCCTCTGCCAGTTCTGAACTGTGCAACAATGAACACAAATTCTCAGGTGCGTCTCCCAACAGCTTTGATGGACCTTTAATATCCAAACTTAACGGTGAAAGTCAAATCCAAAAATCTTACCCTCCACTCCCCTCTATGCTCTTCCCCCTCCCCCTGGGCAGTCACCCTCCACACCCCCACCCCAGCACGGAACCTCCACTTCCCCACCGCTCCTCCCCGTGCACTGACCCTCTGCACCTGCCCAGTACCCCCCCTCCCTCTGGCTGTGCTGAATGGTATTAACAAGTTGGGCTTGGAAAGGATGTTTCATCTTGCAGGAGAGTCCAGAACCTGGAGAGGCAGATTTAAATTCAACTGCCACTCTTCCAAAGCACAGCCAAGGGGGGGATTTATTGTTTTCAAAGGGTGGTCTGACTTTGGAACTCTGTCTCAGAAAGCAGCAAGGATTGACTGCCTCACTGCATTTAGGGTAGTGCAGGACAGTCTTGTCAGGCAGCAGAACCAAATGTTGTGTGGGAGTGTTGTGGACAGGAACAAGGAACCAGAGACACAAATAGATCAGCGACAATCTTATTGAATAGCGAAGTATGCCTTGAGGATCAAATGGCATCTCATTTGAAGTGGCTCCTAAGGGTCAGAGGTTCACTTTGATCAGTTGGCTGGACAGCTGGTTCGCAATGCAAAATGATGCTGACAGGGTGGGTTCAATTTTCACACTGGCTGAGGTTACCTCTTCCCCTTGGCTGAGGTATGGTGAGCCTCAGGTTAAAACACCATCTAATGAGAAAGCTGCCCTATGGTCTGTTAAGGCCATGGTGACTTTTAGTGGCCAAGTGTTCCTGCTGTTAATTTGAAAATTCATACAGCATTGAATACCTCTAAAATGCAAACCAAAAGAACTGCGGATGCTGTGAATCAGGAGCAAAAACAAAGTCGCTGGAAAAGCTCAGCAGGCCTGGCAGCATCTGTGGAGGGGAAAACAGAGTTAACGTTTCGGGTCCAGTGACCCTTCCTCGAACAGTTCTGAGGAAGGGTCACCAGACTCAAAACGTTAACTCTGTTTTCCCCTCCACAGATGCTGCCAGGCCTGCTGAGCTTTTCCAGCAACTTTGTTTTTGTTATTTCTAAAATGCAACAGTGACTACACTTCAAAACGGTTTACACTAGCCTCGAAATCGATATTGTACAGTGTAGTTCAAGTTCAGCAAATAAAAGAGACAAGGCAAAATGCAGATCTCGACAAAACGGTTCCATCACCACGTGTGTGTTCATGGATTGATGCCGCCATCTGGTGGACAGATCATGGAAGCACCACTAAAAATCTTAATAGCCAAACCCGTATAAATAATTTACAGAATTACAAAATTGTTACAGTGCAGGACGGCACTTGGTCCATCATGTCTGCAGTGATTTATTACTACTTAGTGCAAATCTCCTGCCTTTCTCCCTCCATCACCCTGCACACCTTTTCGACATAAATAATCCTCCAATGCTCTCTTGAATGTCTCAATTGAATCTGCCTCCACTACATTTCCAGGTTTGGCTTTACTAGCACCAAAACAAGATTCACCCGAAGGGGAGCAAAGTGGCTTCAATGAATAATGGCAGATTTAAGGAAGTCAATAGATAAAATGGAATAAAGGAGTGGGGAACTAGGGCTCCTTAAGTGTAGTTACAGCATCTGTACCCCCGAACCAGGGGGCCTGGGTTTAAGTCCTGCTGATCCAAAGGTGTGTCATAACGTTTCTGAGGTTGATTAGAAATACAGTAAATAAAAGAGAGGAGAAAGTTAGGAGAGTAACACAATATGTAGTTGAAAAGGTGAATTTTCAAAAGTTTTGTTTAAAGGAAGGGAGATGGAGGGAGTTCCAGATAAAAGTGAAGGTAGTGAAGGGCAAAGGCTAGCACGAGGGGACAAGTGGGCAAACAGGGTGATGTAAGTGGAGATGGTTACAGAGGGTGGGAAAGATTTGAAGATAAAGATGTGAAATTCCTGTTACAGTTCAGGAAACACAGTTCAATGGGGGCTTACCAATTATAAGATGCCAAATTATGCACGGAGAGCTGGAATGTGGGATTTGAGAGAGTGGTGCCGGGGGATGCAGGGAGTCAGTTATAAACACAGATTGGACAAGTTCAGACTGAAGGTTTGTTACAGACATCGCACGGAGGTGGATTAATCCCCAGGACCTAAGCAGGTGAACCCTGGAACTCTGTGGGAAGTGGAGCTGGGCCCCTTGCTGAGAGGTGAGGTGCCAGAAGACTGCAGTTTGGCTAACATGGTCCCCACTACTTAAGAAAGGTGGTAAGGAAAAGCCAGGGAATTACAGACCAGTGAGCCTGACATCAGCTGTGGGCAAGATGTTGGGAGGGAATCCTGACGGGACAAAATTTACTTGGTTTTGAAAAGGCAAGGACAGATTAAGTATAGTCAACATGGCTTTGTACATGGGAAAACAAATTTCATTAACTCAATTGTGCTTTTTGAAGAAGTAACTAAGAGGATTGACGAAGACAGAGTGGCGAACAGTCTGGCATTTGACAAGATTCCGCATGGTAGGCTGGTTGGCAAGGTTCGATCACATTGGAATCCAGGAAGAACTGGCCACTTGGATACAGAGCTAGCTGGAAGGTAGGGTGGTAGTGGAGGGTTGCTTTCAGACTGGAGGCCTGCAAACAGCGGTGTGCCGCGAGGATTGCTGCTGGGTCCACTGCCTTTCGTCATTTGTAGAAATGATTTGAATGTGAACATGGAAACTATGGTTAGTAAGTTTGCAGATGACATAAAATTGGAGGTGTGGTGGGCAGCGAAGAAAGTTACCTCAGAGTGCAACGGGATCTTGATCAAATGGGCCAATGGGGTGCTGGAGTTTAATTTGGATAAATGTAAGGAGTTTAATTTGGATAAATGTAAGGTGCTGCATCTTGGAAAGGCAAATCAGGGCAGGACGTATACTCTTAATGGCAAGGTCCTCGGGAGTGTTGCAGAATGGAGAGGCCTTGAAGTACAGGCTCATAGCTCCATGGAAGTTTCATTGAAGGTAGACAGTTTGGTGAGGGCGGCATTCGGTACGCTTGCCTTTATTGGTAAGCTGGAGCATAACTTCACAGCTCTCTCGAACTCAATCCCTCTATTAATGAAAAGGTAACACACCATTCACCTTCTTAACAGTGTGGGGCTATTTTTCTTGGAGTTGGAGACTGAACGGCGACCTTATAAAGGTTTATAAAAATCATGAAGGGCATGAATAGGGTAACAAACAAGGTCGTTTCTCCACGCTCCCCCCCACTCCAACCCCCGCACATCCCTGGACTGTGGGAGGAAACTGGAGCACCCGGAGGAAACCACAGGAAGAAAGTGCAAACTCCACACAGACAGTTGCCCGAGGGTGGATTCGAACCCAGGTTCCTGTCGCTGTGAGGTAGCAGTGCGAACCACTGAGCCACATTGCCGCCTAAAGGAGAGTTCTTCATGCTAACTTCAGTCAGTGCAGGAACTGAACCTATACTCTTGGTATCACTCTACATCACAAATCAGCTTTCCAGCCATCTGAGCTAACCAACTCCCTAAACCCTTCTTATTCATGTACCTATTCAGATGCCTTTTAAATGCTGTAATTGTACCAGCCTCCACTACTTCCCCTGGCAGCTCGTTCCATACATGCTCCGTCCGCTGCGTGAAACAGTTGTCCCTTAGATCTCTTTAAAATCTTTTCCCCTCTCACAAACCAATGCCCTCACACCCTAACCAAGGAAAAAGCCCTTGTCTATTTGCCCTCTCCGTGCCCCTCATGATTTTAAAAATCTCTGTAAGGTCACCCCTCAGCCTCTGACTGTATACGGAAATAAGTCCCAGGCTATCCAAATAAAAACCAAAAGAACTGCGGATGCTGTAAATCAGGAACAAAAACAAACAAAGTCAGAGGAAGGGTCACCGGACCCGAAATGTTAACTCTGTTTTCTGCTTCAGATGCTCCCAGACCTGCTGAGCTTTTCCAGCAACTTTGTTTTTGTTCCAGCCTATCCAGCCCTGTCCCTATAGCTCAAACACTTCAATCCCAGCAACATCCCTGTAAATCTTATTTGCACCCTATCAAGTTTAACAACATCCTTTCTATAGAAGGGGTCCAGAACTGTATACAATATTCTAAAAGTGGCCCAATCAATGTCCTGTATAATCGCAACATGATGTCCCATACTATACTTGATGCACTGACCTGCCACATCCAGTCGCGAATGATGGTGGGTTACCGTGAAACAACTCAGTGGAGGAGGCAGCTCCATAAATATCCCAATCCTCAATGGGTGGGAGAGCCCAGCACACTTGCCAAGGCAAAAGCATTTACAGCAATCTTCAGACAGGAGTGCCAAGTGGATGATCCATCTCAGTGTGCTCTAGTTGTGCCCAGTATCTCAGATGTTAGTCTTCAGGCAATTCAATTCACTCCACGTGAGATCAAGAAACAACTGGAAGCAATGGGCACTGCAAAAGCTACAGGCCCTGACAACATTCCAGCAATAGTACTGAAGACTTGTGCTCCAGAACCTGCCACTCCCCCAACCAAGCTGGAAAGATTTGCTGGGGCTCCTTGATACTACACTCATGTTGAGTGCAGCCTTGTTGCAACTCTCGCCTTACCTCTGGGATTCAGTTCTTCAGTACAGTTAGAATGCTGATATCGACCCCAAAACGTGAAAAATCACCCAGATATGTCCAACACACAAAAATGGGACAAATCCAACACGATCAACTACCACCCCATCAGTCTCCTCTCGACCATCAGTGAAGTGATGGAAGATGTCACTAACAGCACCATCAGGAAGCACCTGCTCAGTGACACCCAGTTTGGGTTCAGGCAGGGCCCCTCAGCTCCTGATCCCATTACAGCCACTGGTTCAAACATGGGCAGAAGAGCTGAATCCCAGAGGTGAGGCGAGAGTGACAACAAGGCTACATTCAACTGAGTGTAGTATCAAGGAGCCCCAGCAAATCTTTCTGGTGGTTGGAGTCGTACTAGGCACGGAGGAAGACAGAGGTGTTTGATGAAGGTCAGTCATCTCAGCTCCAGGAATCCCTCAGGGTAGTGTCCTAGGCCCAACCATCTTCAGCTGCTTCATCAATGGTCTTCCCTCCATTGCAAGATTAGAAGTGGGGATGTTTGCTGATAATTGTGCAATGTTCAGCACCATTTGTGACTCCTCAAGTACTGAAGCAGTCTAGGATATATGGAATGCTCTGCCCCAGAAGGCAGTGGAGGCTAAGTCTCTGGATACTTTCAAGAAAGAAATAGATAGAGCTCTTAAAGATAGTGGAATCAAGGTTTATGGGGGTAAGGCAGGAACAGGATACTGATTGTGGATGATCAGCCATGATCATAACGAATGGTGGTGCTGGCTCGAAGGGCCAAATGGCCTGCTCCTGCACCTATTGTCTATAGGATCAAATGCAATAACGAGGTGTAGAGCTGGATGAACACAGCAGGCCAAACAGCATCACAGGAGCAGGAAAGCTGACGTTTTGGGCCTAGATCCTTGTTCGGATATCAAATGCAGCAAGATTTGGACAACATCCAGGCTTGGGCTGACAAGTGGCAAGTAACATTCACACCAGGCCAATGATCATCTCCAAAAAGAGACAGACAATCCAATCACTGTCCCTTGACATTCAGTGGTGTTACCATCACTGAATTCCCCACTATCAAAATCCTGGGAAATACCACAGACCAGAAACTCAACTGGACGTGTGATATAAATACACATGGCTACAAGGGCAGTTCAGAGGATAGGAACACTGCAGCTAGCAACTCACTTCATGACTCCCCTAAGCCTGTCCACCATTGTCAAGGCACAAATCAGGATTATTGTCGAATATTCCCCACTTGCCTGGATGGGTGCAGCCCCAACAACACTCAAGAAGCTCAGCATCCAGGATAAAGCAGCCCATTTAATCTCCACCAAATCCACAAGCATCCAGTCCTTTCACCACCAACACTCAGTAGCGGCAGTGTGTACCATCTACAAAAAAGCACTGCAGAATTTCAAAGATCCTTCGACAGCACATTCCAAACCCACATTACTTCCATCCAGAAGGACAAGGGCAGCAGATACATGGGAACACAAAGTTCCCCTCCAAGCCACTCACCATACTGGCTTGGAAATATATCACTGGAGGGATCCCTGGAATTCTCTCCCTAAGGGCATTGTCGGTCTACCTAAAGCACATAGACAGGCAGTAGCTCACCAACCTCTGAAGGGGTAAGCAGGGACAGGCAAGGAATGCTGGACAACCACGTCTCACAAGTGAATACGATGAAGTAAGGGGTATAATTCATATTATACTTAATATGAGAGTTTGGATCTCAATATAGTGGCATAAGTGTTGATTAACTTTGTGTATTTTTTTTTCTAAAACAGATTATTAGAACATAGAACATAGAACAGTACAGCACAGAACAGGCCCTTCAGCCCACAATGTTGTGCCGACCATTGATCCTCATGTATGCACCCTCAAATTTCTGTGACCATATACATGTCCAGCAGTCTCTTAAATGACCCCAATGACCTTGCTTCCACAACTGCTGCTGGCAACGCATTCCATGCTCTCACAACTCTCTGCGTAAAGAACCTGCCTCTGACATCCCCTCTATACTTTCCACCAACCAGCTTAAAACTATGACCCCTCGTGCTAGCCATTTCTGCCCTGGGAAATAGTCTCTGGCTATCAACTCTATCTATGCCTCTCATTATCTTGTATACCTCAATTAGGTTCCCTCTCCTCCTCCTTTTCTCCAATGAAAAGAGACCGAGCTCAGTCAACCTCTCTTCATAAGATAAGCCCTCCAGTCCAGGCAGCATCCTGGTAAACCTCCTCTGAACCCTCTCCAAAGCATCCACATCTTTCCTATAATAGGGCGCCCAGAACTGGACGCAGTATTCCAAGTGCGGTCTAACCAAAGTTTTATAGAGCTGCAACAAGATCTCACGACTCTTAAACTCAATCCCCTTGTTAATGAAAGCCAAAACACCATATGCTTTCTTAACAACCCTGTCCCCTTGGGTGGCCATTTTAAGGGATCTATGTATCTGCACACCAAGATCCCTCTGTTCCTCCACGCTGCCAAAAATCCTATCCTTAATCCTGTACTCAGCTTTCAAATTCGACCTTCCAAAATGCATCACCTCGCATTTATCCAGGTTGAACTCCATCTGCCACCTCTCAGCCCACCTCTGCATCCTGTCAATGTCCCGCTGCAGCCTACAACAGCCCTCTACACTGTCAACGACACCTCCGACCTTTGTGTCGTCTGCAAACTTGCTGACCCATCCTTCAATCCCCTCATCCAAGTCATTAATAAAAATTACAAACAGTAGAGGCCCAAGGACAGAGCCCTGTGGAACACCACTCACCAATGACTTCCAGGCAGAATATTTTCCTTCTACTACCACTCGCTGTCTTCTGTTGGCCAGCCAATTCTGTATCCAAGCAGCTAAGTTCCCCTGTATCCCATTCCTCCTGACCTTCTGAATGAGCCTACCATGGGGAACCTTATCAAATGCCTTACTGAAGTCCATATACACCACATCCACAGCTCGACCCTCATCAACTTTTCTAGTCACATCCTCAAAAAACTCGATAAGGTTTGTAAGGCATGACCTACCCCTCACAAAGCCGTGTTGACTGTATTTGATCAAGCCATGCTCTTCCAGATGGTCATAAATCTTATCCCTCAGAATCCTTTCTAACACCTTGCAGACGACAGACGTGAGACTTACCGGTCTATAATTGCCGGGGATTTCCCTATTTCCTTTCTTGAAGAGAGGAATTACATTTGCCTCTCTCCAGTCCTCAGGTACGACTCCAGTGGAGAGCGAGGATGCAAAGATCTTCGCAAGTGGCGAAGCAATTGCATTTCTCGCTTCCCAAAGCAGCCGAGGACAAATCTGATCCGGGCCTGGCGACTTGTCAATCTTAATGTTTGACAAAATTTTCAGCACATCAGCTTCCTCTATCTCTATCCATTCCAGCATGCACACCTGCTCTTCAAAGGTTTCATTCACTACAAAGTTGGTTTCTTTCGTAAAGACAGAAGCAAAAAACTCATTTAGGGCTTCCCCTACCTCCTCAGACTCCACACACAAGTTCCCTATGCTATCCCTGATCGGCCCTACTCTTTCTTTGACCATTCTCTTATTCCTCACGTAAGTGTAAAATGCCTTTGTGTTTTCCCGGATTCCTTCTGCCAAGCCTTTCTCGTGCCCCCTCCTGGCTCTCCTCAGACCATTTCTGAGCTCCTTCCTTGCCTGCATGTAATCCTCTCTAGCTGAACTTGACCCTAGCTTCCTCCACCTTATGTAAGCTACATTGTCCTTCTAGAACAGTGTCCTTATTGTCCTTCTAGAACAGTGAAATAAGCTAGTATGTGTCAGAGATCAGCTGACTGCAAACTCACGTGATGTGAATGGGAAGATGTGCATTTTAGTAGTATTTACAACAGGGAGAATAACCATGAAAAATCATTGTATGGAGCTGGAAGAACACAGCAGGCCAGGCAGCATCAGAGCAGCAGGAAAGCTGACGTTTTGGGTTTGGAGAATAAGATTATTTTTCCAGTTCAAAAGAATCTAGTGTCAGCAAGAGTTTCTTTTGTTTAAAATTCAGTTCCAAAGTTGTACTTGAGTTTAGTTCAGAAAGTTCTGGAGGTGAATTTGGAAGCCAACTTAGTTTCTATTCTGAAGTACTTCAAAGCAGATGAGGGACTAAATCCCTCATCAGAATATTTCAATTTGTGAAAATTCCAAACCAGAAGTGTTTGGTTACATAACAGAGAAAGTTTAAGCTTCCAGATTTGAGAAAATTTGAGATTTGGTAAGTTTGGTAAGGACTTGTCAAAGTGCACAATTCACAGAAGATTCGATGGAAGGAGTCAGGCTAGTAGAAGCTTAAGGAACGGAGATAAGGGGTGCAATTTCTCTGAACTCGAGTCTCTGTAAGGGATGGTTTCAGGACATGGACTGCAACATTGATTGCAAAATACGCAAAGCATTCTATCATATTTTTAAGATAGCTTTATTTGATTTTTTATCTTTTTATAACAAACATCACTTGTTTTGTTAAAGAAAATCTGCAGCCT
The DNA here is from genome assembly GCF_030684315.1 of Stegostoma tigrinum. Classification (NCBI taxonomy): domain Eukaryota; kingdom Metazoa; phylum Chordata; class Chondrichthyes; order Orectolobiformes; family Stegostomatidae; genus Stegostoma; species Stegostoma tigrinum. The sequence continues at coordinate 4,085,662 of NC_081363.1, read as the reverse complement.
TGTGTGAATGTAACAAACTAAACAAAACAAACAATATTTACCAAGCCAGATCTGATGTACTCAGTCATACCATTAGCTAAGATCTTGGCATATATTAAAGTTAACTTGCGATTTAACCCAGTTGCAGGCTTTCTGCCTTTTCATATTAACCTCAGTTACCTGCACCATATCCACCCCAAGCATGTTAATTTGAATAATCTGATATAGTTAGTTGTTTCAAAAAAAAATCATTAATATCAATTATAAACAGTGCTCCCAGAACTCATCCATGTTAAGCAGCACTTTCTACTTCCCCATCACTTTTTACTCATTCGTTGATTGTGGGTGTCGGTATCTTCAGGGCCAGTATTTATTGTTCATCCTTAACTGTCCTCGAGAAGCTGTTAGGAAGTTCCAGGGTGACACTAAAGGAACAACGATATATTTCCAAGTTAGGATGGAGTGTGGCTTAGAGGGGAACTTGCAATGGTCACGGGTTTGGAAGTTGCTGCTGAAGAACTCTGATGCACAGAGAGATCTGGGTGTTCAGGTCCATTGTACCCTGAAGGTGGCAACACAGGTCGATAGAGTGGTCAAGGCGGCATTGGGCATGCTTTCATTCATCGGATGGGGTATTGGGTACAGGAGTTGACAGGTCACGTTACAGTTGTATAAGACTTTGGTTCGGCCACATTTGGAGTACTGTGTACAGTTCTGGTCGCCACATTACCAAAAGGATGTGGATGCTTTGGAGAGGGTGCAGAGGAGGCTCACCAGGATGTTGGCTGGTACAGAGGGCACTAGCTATGAAGAGAGGTTGAGTAGATTAGGATTATTTAGATTAGAAAGATGGAGGTTGAAGACGGGGCCTGGTTGAGGTCTACAAAATCATGAGAGGTATCGACAGGGTGAATAGCAAGAAGCATTCCCCCCCGCCCCAGAGTGGGTGACTCAATTACTAGGGATCACGATTTCAAGGTGAGAGGGAAAAGTTTAAGGGAAATATGCGCGGAAAGTTCTTTACGCAGAGGGTGGTGGGTGCCTGGAACGCATTGCCAGCGGAGGTGGTAGAGGCGGGCACGTTAGTGTCATTTAAGATGTACCTAGACAGATACATGAATGGGCAGGGAGCAGAGGGGTTCAGATCCTTGGAAAATAGGCGACAGGTTTAGATAGAGGATCTGGATCGGCGCAGGCTTGTAGGGCCGAAGGGCCTGTTCCTGTGCTGTAATTTTCTTTATTCTTATTCTTGAACTTATGTGGTACATACTACTGCTACTGAGCATTGGAGGTGGAATCAGTAGAGGTTTGTGGGATGTGGTGTCCTAAACAGCACATCCAATTCAGTGGTGCTGAACACTGAAGTTCCCCAAACAGCTTATATCCAGTGCCTTTTCCACCCTCAATGCTACCTTGGTGCTGATGGTAATCAGATTTCCATACCCAGGTCTGACATGATGCCGTGAGACTTAATGGGGTCCAAAATCAAAATCAAGGACTCTCAACACAACTCTCTCCAAACCGTACACCACTGTGCCGCTTACCTCAGCTAGGTCTGTCCTGCCAGTGGGCCAAGACCCAATCAGGGATAATGATAGTCATGTCTTGGGTACCATAATGTATGATGCTGCAAACACAACTATTTCAGGGATAATGGGAACTGCAGTTGCTGGAGAATCTGAGGTAACAAAGTGTGGAGCTGGATGAACACAGCAGGCCAAGCATTGTTTTACAAGTCTGTGGGACAGCTCTTCAAAATGTGAACGAGCCCCCAGACACTGAGAAGGAGGACTTTCCATGGTCAACAGGGCTATTTTTGTTGTTGTTTCAGATGGTTAGTCCACTTTTATTCCTTTCTTTAGGCTTTGTATCAGACAACTGAGTGGCTCAATATTTCCATCTGCGACTTATGAATTTCTTAAATATTGAGGGGCTAGCAAGTGTTGAAGTTGGAAGGAATTTTGGTGGTATTATTCATTGATATCTGAAACTTTTCAAAAAATATATCCACCTAGAACATAGAACAGTACAGGCCCTTTGGCCCACAACATTGTGCTGATCTATTACCCTCCTCTAAGATCAAACTAATCTGCATACCCTATACTTTACTATCATCCATGTGCTTATCTAAGAGTCGCTTAAATGTCCCTAATGTATCTGACTCCATTACCACCGCCAGCAGCACATTCCACACACCTGCCACTCTTGTGTAAACAGCCTACCTCTGACATCTCCCCTATACCTTCCTCCAATCGCTATAAAATTATGCCCCCTCGTAATAGTCATTTTTGCCCTGGGAAAAAGTCTCTGACTGTCCATTGTATCTACGCCTCTCATCATCTTATACACCTCTATCAAGTCACCTCTCATGCTTCTTTGCTCCAATGAGAAAAACTCTAGCTCCTTCAACTTTTCCTCATAAGACCTGTCCTCCAGTCCAGGCAGCAGCCTGGTAAATATTCTCTGCACCCTCTCTAAAGGTTCCACATCTTTCCTATGAGGTGACCAGAACTGAACATGATATTTCAAGTGTGGTCTAACCAGGGTTTTATAGCGCTACAGTATAACCTCGTGGCTCTTGAATTCCCCGCCACTGAGAGCCAACACACCATACGCCTTCTTTACAACCCTATCAACTTGGGTAGCAACTTTGAGAGATCTATAGACATAGGCCCCAAGATCCCTCGGATCCTCCTCAATGACCAGTATCCTGCCATTAACGCTGTATTCTGCATTCAAATTCGACCTTCCAAAATGAATCACTTCACACTTTCCTGGGGTGACTTCCATCTGCCACTTCTTTGCCCAGCTCTGCATCCTGTCAATGTCCTGTTGCAATCTACAACACCTGTTCAGACATTTTTTGACAAGTTCATGACTGGTGGAACTTGATCCTGACCTGACCAGGGACATTATTACTATCCCACAAGAGACCCAGTATCACAAAGTTAAAAATATAAGTACAGAAAGCAATTAAGGCAGCAACTGGTATACTGGCCATTTTAACAAATTGTTTCTGAACTCAAAACAAAGATATCTTACTGAAATTATACAAAGATTATTGATAAGACCACAATTTGAGTTTTGATCTCCTTATCAAGTCACAAAGAGTGTGCACACATTTACCAAACTAATTTCTGGGATGGAGAGATTGTACAATGAAGAAAAATTAAATCAACTGGGACTATACAGTCTGGAGCTTAGAAGAATGAGGGGTGCTTTTATTCAAACATGCAAAATTCTTACAGGATGGAGGCAGATTGAAAGAGGGAAGCTGTTTCTGGAAGGAGCAGTGTGTACCAAAAACACAAGGCAGTTTCAGAATAAAGGGGTTGACCATTTAAGAGCGAGTAAGGAGGAAATTCTTCACTTGGAAGATGGTTAGTCTTTGGAATTCTCTGCCTCACGGGATCGTGGAGGCTCAGTTGCCAAGTGCTTGCAAGAGGGAGCTTGACACAGTTCCACATTTTTATTTAAATATGTAATGTATGACACTGCAAGTATGCCTATTTCAGGCACTACGTGACTAGTCTGTGGGACATATCTTCCAATTTTGACAGCAGCGCCCAGAAATTAGCAAGGAGGACTTTGCAGGGACTGTTAAGAAAATGAAGTAAAAAATCAGGCATGATCTCACTGAATGACAGAAGGGAGCTGATTTGCCTCCTCCTCCTCTATGTTACAGCTTAGATTTTTATATTTAACTTTAACAATCAGCTATCAACGTAGGTAGATGAGTGGCTAACTAATATGAAATAGTTGAGATAAGGGGACATTTTCAGGATGGGAACCTGTAACTAGTGAAGTGCCAAAGGGGTCAGTACTGGGGCCACGATATTTACAATATATGTTGTCTTGAATAAGGGAGGTGAATGCATGATAGTCAAAATGTCCAGATTAGATGTGGGAAGGCAAGTGCAGAAGATGACACAAACATGGTCTACAGAGAGAAACAGAACGGTTAAGCTGGTGGGAATAAAACTTAACAGACGGTACATGATTTGACAGGAAGAATAGAAGAACTTAATATTAATGAAATGTAATAAGGCTATAAAACCTGCAGCACAAAGTGACTTGGAAAACTTTGTGTGTAAATCACAAAAAAAGTTAGCACCTAAATTTATCTGGTAATCAGGAAGGCAAATGGAATACTGGCCTTCATTTCAAAGGCTGTGGAGAATAACGAAAGAGAAACCTTATTAAAGCCCTACAAGCACTATTTTGACTACATTGTGAATAGTTTAGTCCCCTCGTCTACAGAAAAATATACTGGCTTTCAGAGGAAATCCAGAAAAGGCTCACTAGGTTAATCCCAGGTACGGAGGGACTGTCTTAGGAGGAGAGATTGAGTAGTTTGGACCTGTTTTCCTTCAAATTTCGAAAAATAAGAGGTGACCATACTGAAATACAGAAGATGATTTTCCAGGGCTTGACAAGCTAGAGGAGGAGGCTGAGTCCCCTTGTGGCACAGTTTAGGACCAGAACGTATGACCTCTTATTCTGAGTTCATACATTTCAGAGAGAGATGAAGAGAAATTTCTTCTCTCACAAGAGAGAGAATTTGTGGAATTCTTTACCGCACAGAGCTGACAAGGCAGAAACTGATTTTTAATCTGTTAGGGAACCAAGAGTTATGGGGAAAAGGCAGGAAAGTGGAGTGGAGCATTAGCTCATGGTGTCTAGAGTGCCATTCAATCAGCTAAATGGCCTACTTCTGTTCCTACATTTTATAACCTGGAGTTCTAAGTTCAATATACCACAGACCAGTAGCCGTAAAACATCCATTTCCCACATCTTTCAAAAGTCATCCTTTACAGAGGCTGGGGCCATTTCTCACAAGGGACAGTGTGTTGGGGGCTGTCTGCAGCAATGCTTCTGCTCTACGTACATTTTGCAAAGCTGCTTCTTGTTGATGTGACTCCATAATGTCCATGTGCACCATCCAAAACTTCAACTGCCAGTTTTCCAGTATTGCCACTAGGATCACTGTAAAAAGGCAATCAATCCGCCCTGCACATCATAAACACACTTAAGATCATTTAATGTAGAACATAACCAACATTGCTCATCGCAGTGCTCTCTGACTGCTGTACAATCAAATTCTGGGAGTACCAGTGGAGAGAAATACTTATGGCCAAGATGGTTGTGGACCTTTTCTTCGGGTAACTGCACAGGAATACAAACATTGATCAGTACAGAAAGATCAATCCTCAGTTCAAAATCTCAACCTGAAAAAAACCTTGAACAGTGAAACATTCCCTCAAGATAACACTGGGAGTCTGAACTGAAAATCCATGTGACTTAGGGCTCAGTGTGTGGGCAAAATAGTCAAGTAAATTGATGGCTCACCTCAAACAATTTTGTCTATGATTTCCCCTGATAATGTGCCACACCTCATGCTGTGATACCTGTGATCTTGATCATCCTCACAACTTCCCCTGATGCACTGGCTCCTCCCCACCTTGTTCTGCAGAATAAAACCCACTGGCTTTCCATCTTCCCATCAGTTCCAAAGAGTCACATTGGGCATAAAGTATCAGCTGTCTCTCTTTCCTCAGAGCTGCTGAGGTTATCCAGTTCTGTTTTCGTGTGACTGTAGACAGTCATGGTCAACTTTTACCTGCTTTCTAAAATGGCCTAGCAAACCACACTGTTCTGAAACAATTATTACTGGCAAGACCATTATTTATCACATCCTACAAAGAAAAAAAGTAGTATGAACAGGCAGTAGGGTGATTTCTTTTTCAGATCTGAAGGAGGCTCAGGACCTCATCCAGGCGGTGCACTAATCAAGAAAACTGCAGGAAGCCTCAAACAAGCAGTCCTGAAGCCAGTGAAAATCTTCACGAATGCCAAAACCTATCAGGGTATGCGTACGAACCAACTTGCCAAGTTCTGCCCACTGTCCTCCTACAGACCCACACTGGTAGCACAATGCCAAAACTTTACAATAATCATCCTCGACTTCAAAGCACTTCCTTAACTCCAACTCCCCCTGCCAACAATCCTCCAAGATGTACATAATCCTCAGTTGTGGTCTATCCTGACTTTGGTGACTCCATTGCTAGACATGCCTTCAGTTGCTTATACAGTAAACTCAAATTCCACTCTCAAATCTTTCCACACCTCTCACATCCTTTTTGAAGGCACTTCAGAAGAGCATCTCTTTGACAAAATGAATATCACCTCCATAGTTATTGCCAAATTGTTTGATAATGGTCCCATGAATCACCCTAGTACATTTTGCAATATTAACAGATGCTAGATATGTGCGGCTGAGCCCATTTATCATTCAGCAAGTAATACTCTGGTTTTAAATTGCCTGAATTTTTCATAATGAGCGCCTGATTGTCAAAGGAATTCACAAATTGCAACATCAGCAGAGACTCACCAACACTATTCAATTTAATCTGTTGCTCTTAAGGAATAAAGAGAAATAACTGCATTAACTTAATACTGTTCACATCTTCCAGGTTTTCCAAAGGACTTCAGTAAATGGGATATACTGCTGCAAACTTCACTGCTGTTTAATAAATAATAAATAATAATAATAAATGTGAAGCCCATCTTCTCCCTAGCCCTCTCACTCATTCACATAATGGTAGGACCTGCTGCCACCTAGAATGCTCGTTTGATCAGGTTAGCTCCTAGGCAGAACACTGCGGCTATAAATTCCACTTCTAACCTCCACACATTCCAATGTGACATATAGGCTGTTCAGGGATGTTTGTAGTTGTTAGGGTGGAAGGCCAAAACTAAAAACCACGTAAGATAGTCATAATTCAGGAAGAGTATCTGTTCCCAGGGAGCAGTGAGAATGTGGAACTTCACACCACAGGGAGGCAATTAGTGCATGACAGAAAGAAGTAGATAGGCTGATGGAGAGTGAAGTGGTAGGATGGGAAACATCAGTGAGGAGCATAAATACCAGGTGGATTGGATGAACTAGTCATCTACTCCTGTGCTATAAATGCTGAATAATTCTGTGCAGTTTGTTGAGGTTGGTTGGCTCACCAAGCTGGTTTCTTGGTTCAATCCCAACACCCACAACCCGTGCTACAAATCTACTCCAAAACCTTAGAAATTCTGTGCAGTATTCTAACTGTTTCAGGTAGACATTAAAAATGCTGGTTTCAGTGCACAGTAATCTTCCAATAATCCTTTCACAGTCAACATTGACAGCACACTGGTCAGCTGTTCCCTCGGATATTGCCACGGCAATCTAACAGACCTTGGGAGGTGGTAGCCTGATGGTATTATAACTTGACTAGTGATCTAGGTAACGTACCAGGGACCTGGGTTCAAACCATACCATGCAGATGGTTGAATCAGAATTCAACAAAAACACCTGCAATTAAGAGTCTACTAATGACCATGAAAGCATTATTATTTGCCAGAAAAACCCCAGCTGGTTCACTAATGACCTTTAGGGGAGGATATCTGCCATCCTCACCTGGTCTGGCCTACATGTGACTCCAGACCAAGGGCAAAGTCGCTGACTCTTAACAACACCCTGGGCAGTTAGGGACCGCAATATGCTAACCGAGCCAGCAATGCACACTTGAATGAATTTTATTTTAAAAGGGCCAGCAAATTCATAGTGATGTCAGTGTACAGGCAGCACCTTGGAATGTTTCAGCAATCTTAAGTATCCACTCATTAGGGGAGCTCAGTGGCACGCACTGCTGCCTCACAGTGCCAGAGACCAGGTTCAATTCCACCCTCAGGCAACTCCTGCGTCTGTGTGGGTTACCTCGCACAATCCAAAGATATGCAGGTTAGGTGGGTTAGCCATGGGAAATGCAGGGTTACAGGGATAAGGTCGGGGGTGGGTCTGGGTGCGACGCTGTTCCAAGTTTGGGTATGAACCTGATGGGCCAAATGGTCTGCTTTCACACAGAAGAGATTCCATGATTCTATGAGCATGGCCCAGACGTTACCCCTCTCACCACTTGACCTTTAAAAGGTTAGATGTCATTCCGAGATCTGAGCACAAAACCTGTTTCAGACGCAAAAGTTGAACAGCTGCCCGCTCTGCTCTGTCAGGTGGACAAGAAAAAAAAATCCTTATGGCACTGTCTGTAAGAACCGCAAGGGAATTATCCCCATTGCTTCAGCAAACGTGTCCCCAAAATGAAATTACTATTAGATACATTACAGTAAAACATCCAAAACCCTGTTAGAGGATCAAACTAAACCTTGGTCAAAAGGAGGGTGTTGAAACGCAAGGAGATAAACAGATTTTTAATTAGCAACGTCCTAAAGGGTTATGGAGAGCAGGCAAGAAAGTGTAGTAGAGGCGAAGACGAGATCAGCCATGATCATATTAAATGGTAGAGAAGGTTTGAGGGGCTGGTTTGCATACTCCTGCTCCTAGCTTTGATGTTTTTGAAAGAGGCTCCGAAAGATGCAGCAGTGAGATGATATTTGGGGAGAAAGCCTACAATTTGCCCAGGGAGGTAAAAGCAATGGTCACCAATGGCCTAGTGAGTAAAATCAAAAACACTCAAGCGGCCAGAATCAAAGGAGCACAGATATCTCAGAGGACTTGGGAGCTGGATGTGATTACACACAAGGAGAGACGAGGTCATGGAGGGATTTGAAAACAAAGTTGGAAAATTTTAAAACTGAGATGTTGCTCAAGAGAGAAAAAAACAAGCAAATGCAATTTGGCGTTACAGAAAGCAGGTTTTGGGATGGCCCCCACATTTACCAAAGGAGACTGGTCAGGTGCTTGTTTCAAAGATCAACTTTTGAAGCAAAGGCACGAATGAACGTTTCAAGCAGGAGAGTCTGGGTAACGTGACAGAGGTGAAAATAGGAGATCACAGTATCTCAGCTCAGGGTCAAGGTTTCAGGGACAGGTGGCCAGGGAAGACAGTTTGTGCCAGGAACAGAAGGAAATGACTTCAATCTTCCCAATATTTCAGCTGGATAAAATTACTGTTGTTCAATATTTGATTTTTGACAAGCAATCTGAATGGATGAATCAAATGAGGCTGTGGTGAGGGAAAGCTGGGTGTTGTCAACATGATAGAAGAAACTGATACATAGAAAACAAATCAAGAACAAAAATCGGTCCTCCACACCCTCAGCAATTCAATAAGACCACAACTGGTCGGTTTGTCTTCCAAATTCCTCATGCTAACCAACTGGTGTTGACATTAGATTCCCTTGCCCAAGAAGGATCATCCCCTACATTCACCTTAAAGCATTCAATGACTCTCCTTTCGCCACCTTTTGAGGTAAACAATTCCAGAGTCATGTAATACATAAAAAATTTCCTAATCTCTTTCTGGAAAAATACTTACAAGATACTGTCGCCTGCTGATACTAAAGTTTCAGACCATGTCATTAAAAGGGGAGCAATAGATGGAGTTTCATCTGCTGATCTGTATTGTGTATGTTAAGAAGGGAAAAACATTATTTTAGTTTCTTTTTTGGGTTTGAGTCTGGTTATGGGCAAAGTTTTATGAAGTTTTGTTTACATGCATCTTGTATGAAGTCTTTAAAATCCTTGAGGTAAATAGTTTAGTGCAGAGTCATACAGCACAGAAACAGACCTTTTGGCCCAACTAGCCCATGCTGACCACAATGCCAAGCTAAACTCACCGTAAGTGCCTGGCCAATATCCCTCCAAATATTTTATATTCATGATTATACCTAAATGCCTTTCAAACGTTCTAAGTATACCCGCATCCATCACTCCCTCTGGAAGTCCATTCCACACATGAACTACTCTTTTAAAAAATATTCCTTCTCCTCTCACCTCAAAAATATGCCCCCTAGTCTTGAAAGCCCCCACCCTAGGAAAAAGACACCTGCCATTCACTACCTACACCCCTCATGATTTTATAAACCTCTATCAGGTCACCCCTCAACCTCCTGTGCTCCAGTGAAAAAAAAGTCCCAGCCTATCCAGCCTCTCTTTATAACTCAAACTCTCTATTCCCAGCTACATTCTGGTAATTTGTTTTCTGAACACTCTCCAATTTAGCAATATACTTCCTACAGCAGGGCAACCAGTAATGTACACAGCACTGCAGAAGGGCTATACCAACATCCTGTATGACATCAACATGATGTCCCAACTCCTTCACTCAAAAGGTCTGAGCAATGAGGGTGAGCATGCTAAACACCTTGTATACCCTGTCTACAGGTGGCACAAAATTCAAATGATTAGGTACCTGAAACTCCAGGCCTCTCTATTATACAACATTACCCTGGCCCCTACCACTAATTGTACAAGTCCTGCCCTTATTTGTTTTCCAAATTGTCATACTTCACATTTATTCAAATTAAATTCTATCTGCCACTATTCAGCCCATTGACACAATTAATCAAGATCTCTTTCTAATGTTAGAGAACCTTTTTCATTATCTACTATACCAATCTTGGTGCAATCCACAAAGTAACTAACTATGTCTTCTATATTCTCATGTAAATCATTTATATAAAATGGCAAGAGTGGACACAGAAGCGATCCCTGTGGAACACTGCTGGTCACAGGCCTCCAGTCCGAAAAGCAACCCTCCACCATCATTCTATCTTCTGCCATTAAGCTAATTTTGTACCAATTGGCTAACTCACCCTGAACCTCATGAGGCCTAAGTTTACTAATTAGTCTATCATGTGTGGAACCTTGTCAAAGACTAACGTCCAAGTAAACAATGTCAAATGCTCTGCCGTAGTGCATTGGAAGCAAGTGTAGAAGGTACATAAGTCAGATGGGTAGATCAGTGGCAATGGAATTTAGCCCTGATAAATGAGATAATGCACTTTGGAAGAAGGAACAAGACAAGGAGAAACTTAACGAATGGCAGGACACCAGGAAGCTTACAGGTACAGAGGGATTTTGCACTGCTCGTCCATAAGTTTCTGAAGGTAGCAGGACATGTTAGTAGGGTAGTTAAGGCTGCACATGGGATAACTGCCTTTAGTAGTCACGGCATAGAGTATTAAAGCAGGGAAGCTCTGTTTAAGCTGTCCTGAAATTTGGTTAGGCTACAGTTGTCATGCTGTGACTATAAAGGTTATAAATGGTATTGGCAGATTGGATAGAAAGCAGTTGTTCCCCTTAATTAAAAAGGTTCAATAACAAGAGGGCAACATTTTAAAGTGAAAGGTTGTAGGTTTAAGAGGGGATTTGAGGAAAGATGTTTTCACCTAGAGTGTGGTGGCAATCTGGAACTCATGACCTGCGAGGATAGCTGAAGCTGGAAACTTCAGAAGGTTTTTCTTTATTATTCATCCATGGGGCGTGTGCATCACCAGCTGGGCCAGCATTTATTGCCTGTCCCTGTTAAGGGTCAACCACATTGCTGTGGGTATGGAGTCACAGACCAGGTGAGGATGGGAGTTTTTCTTCCCTCAAGGACATTAGTGAACCAGATGGGTTTTTCCCTGACAATCTGCAATGGTTTCATGGTCATCATTCGATTCTTATTTTCGGATTGTTAATGAATTCAAATTTCACCATCTGCTGTGGCACAATTTGAACCCAGGTCCCCAGAACATTACCTGGATCTCTGGATTAATAGTCTAGCGATAATACCACTTGGCCATTGTCTACTTCTATGATATTTCAAGTGTTCATCTAAGTTAAAGGCATGGGCCAAGTGCTGGGAAGTGGGACTGGTGTAGATTTAGAGTAGTTTAGTCAGTGTAGACTCCACGGACTGAAGGGCCTTTTCTATACTGAAGATTCTATAACTCTCTACATTGCCAGCCTCTTGTGGGTACGTTCAGACATTGACCACCATAGTAAACAAATATCACAAAATAAAACTTATAGTCTTTCAAGCCAGGTTTCACTCTGCTTCAAAGGCTGAGCACCAGCTATCTGACAAATCCTCCTGTATTCCCCCAGATCATAATCCCACCATTAAACTTTAGGTCATCATCCACAACTGTCACCAAACTCATCTCATAATGTGATCTCCCCCCTTCAACAGCTTGCCAGCTCATCATCGTATATCTGCTGCTACCTTCTTCCCAAAATCCCCAAATAAGATTCCCCAAGCAGACATTGTTTCTGCCTGTTCCTGCCCCACACAATTTATTTCTTCACCCCTTGTCCAGTCCCTCCCCACTTAAAGCATCAGAAGGATCACAGATGTACGGTGGTTTCCAAATTTGCAGTTTGCAGGCTTTTCATTTAACTCCTCTCACTTTTTTCTGGTCAAAGCTGGGGCTAAGGACCCCACAAAGGCCCCAGTTATACCTGACACTTTGTGGGGTGTGTGGAATATTCCTCGTTCCAATCCTACTCAGTGGCCTCACCCTCTTCCTCTGCTTCCCCCTCTTGTTTGGGACTAGAAAACATTGACCAAGGATATCTAATATAAACCCACCAATTTGCAGTTACCTCAAGCATACATTCTCATGCTCTGCTTCCTGTGAGGACAGGATTGATACAGTTAACTGTACAGCCATGGGGTGCGTTGCTGAACAGAGAGGCCAAGGGGTGTAGGTGCATAGTTCCTTGAAAGTGGAGGCACAGGTACACAGTGGTGAGGGCAGCATTTGGCATGTTTGGCTTCATTGGTCAGGCCACTGAGTATGTGGTTGGATGTCATATTATTCATGATGGGATATTGGTGAGGCTATTTTTGAAATGCTGCATACTGGGGTCACCCTGCTATAGGAAAGGTGTTGTGAAACTTGATGGAATTCAGAAGAAATTGAGAGGACGTTGCTGGGACTGGAGAGAGTTTGTATTATAGGTAGGGGCTGAGTTTTTTTCACACTGGAGTGTCAGAGACTTAATGATGACCTTAAAGAGGTTTATAAAATCATGAGGGGCACAGCTAGGGTGAATAGCCAAGTTTCCCTTCCCCCCCCCCCCCCCGAGGGTGGTGGGGTCCTAAACTAGAAGGCATAGGTTTAAAGCAAGATAGGAAAGACTGAAAAAGGATCTGATGAGTAATTTTTTCACACAGCTGCCAGAGGAGGTGGTGGGAGGTACAATTACAACATTTAAAAGGTATCTGGATGGGTCTATGAATAGGAAGGGTTGAGAGAGATATGGGCCAAATGGTGGCAAACGGGACTAGGTCAGATTGGCATGTCTGGTTGGTGAGGACAAGTTGGACACACAAAGAGATCTCATCCCTACGTTTTGGACTTCGGACAGCAAAGCCCCCAGGCAACGTGGATCATTTTCTATACCTCGGGAGTCTGACAGTGAGCAGACTCGACAGCGGAATCCAACATTAACTCCAGTGCACTGCTCAGTCACCTGGGGAACAGTGTTCAAAGTCCGAGACTTCAAACCCAGCCCCAAATCTCATTGTCCCCACGCCCCCTTAATCATCAGAAATAGGAACCATATACAGCAGATACATCAAAACCCTGGAGCGTTGTCATCAGCACAGTCTTCACAAAATCCCGCAAACCCCCACCAGTTTAAGTGTACTAACGTGGGTACCCTATCCCAGGCCATTATCCCCAGTATCATGGCACTGGTCACACATAACCAAGTGCCACGGGAGGGCCTCATTGTCCACATGCCTGAGGCAAGACTCTATAGTCAAGTCCTCTACTCCGAGCTCCACAATGGTAAGCGAATCACGGAGGCTGAGAAAAAAGCCACACTAAAAATCTCCCTAAACAAACACAACATCCCCAACATGGGAATCACTTGCCCGGTAACACAATAACTGAAGCAGCAGCATCTGCAAAGGCACTAACCACAATAAGTGTCACTGAGTGGAGCAGGTAGAGGCCAAGCAGCGGAAAGAGTGCGCAGAATCCAGAGGGACTCACCAACAGATTTGCCAACTTTAGGTACATTTAAGTCGCCATTGGATAAGCATATGGGCGTACATGGAATAGTGCAGGTAGATGGGCTTGAGATCGGCATGACAGGTCGGCACAAGATCGAGGGCCGAAGGGCCTGTACTGTGCTGTAATGTTCTATGTTCTATAACTCACCTGAGCAAACACCCACTTATGCCAATAGTGGTAGTGTCTGCAACTCCAGGGTTCGATGATTCTGAAATCTGAACCCACCGCCCACCCCACCCCACCCCCCAACCACCTTTAGAACCTGAGCACCTAAATAATATACTGTACATGTGAAGAAGATTCATTGTATTAGTCTCCTCATTTAAGCAGTAAATGCACTAAAGGCGATTTCAGTAAACTTTTACCAGACTATTACCTGGAATGGGTGGATTGTCTTTGAGGTTGGTTTCAACAGGCTAGATTTGCATCTGCTGGAGTTTAGAAGGGTAACAAACAACTTGATTAAAACCTGAGGGATCTTGCAGGCTACAAAGGATGTTTCCTCTTATAACAGAATCTAGAGCAGAGGTCACTATTTAAAAATCTGGCATTGGCAATATAAGAGAGAGATGAGAATTCTTTTCTCACAGAGGATTATAAGCCTTTGTTCCTCGAAAGAAAAAAGGAAGGAGAGTCTGTAGATGTTTTTAAAGATAGAGGTAGATAGATTTTGATAAGCAAGGGGATGAAAGATTCTGAAGGTAGGCAGAAATGTGGAATATTCACTTCAGTATAATGCTATTGAACAGAGGAGCAGGCTCAAGAGGCCAAGTACATAGGAACACTGAAACAGGAAGAGGCCATTCAACCCCTCTAGCCTATTCCACCATTTAAGGAGGTAATGGCCAATCTGTGACCTAACCCTTCATACCTGTCTTTGGTCCATATTCCTAAATAGCTTTGCTGAATGAAAATTTAATCAGTTATAGATTTTCAATTAACAACTGATCCAGCATCCAAAGCTGTTTGGGGAAGAAAGTTCCAAACATCTACCATCCTTAGTGCGTAGAAATGAAAACTTCTATCAAGCTCCTAATGCTTAAGACTATGCTGATTCCTACTCCGAATTCATATGGTTAGCATCAACAGAGGAAAACTGCTCAAGTCTATTACAAAGGCTTTGATCACAGGACATTTAGAAAATATCAACAGGATTACACAAAATCAACACAGATTTTATGATGGGGAAGCCAAGTTTGACAAACCTACGACTGTTTTAAGGGCATAACTAATAGAGATGGTTGGCTCTGTCTGGCTGGTTGGTTGGTTTATAATGCAGAATAACGCCAACAGCATGGATTCAATTCCTACACCGGCTGAGGTTACAATGAAAGACTCTCCTTCTCAACCTCTCCCCTCACCTGAAGCATGGTGACCCTCAGGTTAAACCACCACAGGTCATCTCCCTCTAATGGGAGAGCAGCCCCAGGGCCTTCAGACCATGGTGACTTCACCCTTTTTTTGGGAGAAGCAGCGTATGTAATGTATCTGGATTTTCAGAAGCATATGTAACATACAATCCCAGCTGGACAAATCAGATCCCAGACTGAAGTCTGGCTTGATAGGTGATCAGACATTTAAAACAGTTGCACAAAAGGTACTGAGCATCTTTAACAAAACATTCATTACACAAAAAGAATTAAATCAAGCTAAATATAGTTTAGAAAAACATTGCAACAGAATTAAAGTTTTTAACATTTCTCCCAGCACCAATTTTCAGAAACTCAAACTTAAGAGAAATTACACAATTACACCCCAATCCCAGAGTTCTACTTAACTGACTCTTGACAGTTTTTTTGCCCATCAACTATGGGGACAATTCAATGAGTATTTTCCAAATCTACTGACATGAACTCTCCCATAACTCAGAGTAAATGTTCTTAGTTCTAATCAACAGCAGATTTCAAACCAAACTCACTTGCCTTGGATGTTTCACAAAATTAAAACTTTTACGCTGCAGGAAGTGTGCTGTCCCTGAACTCTCCCATATTCCTGCATAAACAGAAATTTTTTTAAAAAGTTGCTTCTAATCCCAGTCAGATCGCCTTCAAACTACCCTGAAATCTTTCAGTATCTGATTTTGAAAGTAAAATCAATCCTTGGTTAAGAATTACAAACTAATTAATCGTCTTCAATTTTTACACTACCTGCTGTAAACTCCACCTGCATAAACATTACAATCGCACTCCAGGTCCATAACCATTTACTTTCTGAGTGAACGAAGTGTGGAGCCGGATGAACACAGCAGGCCAAGCAGCATCTTAGGAGCATAAAAGCTGATGTTTCGGGCCTAGACCCTTTTCTGATGATGTTTCTAGCCCCGAAACATCAGCATTTGTGCTCCTGAGATGCTGCTTGGCCTGCTGCGTTCATCCAGCTCCACACTTTGTTACCTCGGATTCTCCAGCATCTGCACTTCCCATTATCTCTGATACTTTGAGTGATGCTGCGTTTGGGTCACTATTCCAGAAATTCCCTGGACTTT
Source organism: Stegostoma tigrinum (assembly GCF_030684315.1). Classification (NCBI taxonomy): domain Eukaryota; kingdom Metazoa; phylum Chordata; class Chondrichthyes; order Orectolobiformes; family Stegostomatidae; genus Stegostoma; species Stegostoma tigrinum. Next base: position 4,069,410 of record NC_081363.1, on the reverse strand, counting down.
AAAGTAACCAACACCAAATGCCACTATTTTCAAATCCAACCTCTAAAAATTACACTGGCATACGTGAACAAATCACAAAGCTTTTAACATATATGGGATTGGCATGGATTGACACAAGAAACATATCAGGAATAAACGGGTCTCTCTCAGGCTGTAACGTAGTAATAGTGAGGTTCTGCAAGGATCAGATCAAATGTAATATTTCAAAGTTTGTTGACAACACAGATTAGAGATTGACAGTTTTGCAAGTGATTTAAAGAGGCTTCAAGGTGATTGAGACAAGGTGACTGAATGGAAATGGGTGGCAGAAGCACTATTACATGGATAAATACGAAGTTGTCCATTTTGATAGGAAAAGCAGAATGGCAGAGTATTATTTGAACAAGTGAGTGATTGGGAAATGTTTATGTACAAAGAGATGTGCACTCGTCACTAAAAGCAGGCATGAAGGTGCAGCAAGCAATTAGAAAGGCAAATGGTATATCAGACCTAATTGCAAGAGGGTTAGAGCCAGAAGGTAAGTCCAGGGACTCCAGGTCATAGGCTAAGGATTCAGGGTAGGACATGCCACGATTACACCACCACCACTCATCCACAACACCAGTGCTCCCCAAGGCTGTGTACTCAGCCCCTGACTATATTCCCTATACACTCAGGGCTGTGAGGCCAAATTCAACTCTAACTCCATTTACAATTTTACTGATAACATCACCATAGCGGGTCGGATCTCAAACAATGGCGAGACAGAGTACAAGAAGGAGAAAGGCAGCTTAGTGGCATGGACAACAATCTCTGGCACACTATCAGAAAAAATGAATGAGCTGGTCATCAACTTCAGGAAGTGGAGTGGAGGACAGGTCCCTGTCTTATCAATAGAAGTGATCAAGAGCTTCAAGTTCCTAGGAGTAAATCTCACCAATCCATCCTGGTCTATTCACATCAACGCTACAGTCAAGAAAGCACATCAACGCCTCTACTTCCTCGGGAGGCTAAGGAAATTCAGCATGTCCTCAATGACTCTTACCAATTCTTATAGATGCACCACAGAAAATATCTTATCCGGATGCATGACAGCATAGTATGGTAACATAGTATGGCATAGTATGGGCTCAAGCCCACGAGAAATTACAGGGAGTTGTGGGCACAGCCGAGCCCATCACACACACTAGCCTTCCTTCCACTGACTCCATCTATACCTCCTAATGCATCGGGAAAGCAGTCAGCATAATCAAAAACCACTCCTACCCTCTCTTCCGTCCTCTTCCACCAGGCAGAAGATGCCAAAGTTTGAAAATACATACCAACAGATTTAAGAAGAGCTTCTTCCCCACTCTTATCAGACTAATGATGAACCTTTCACACATTAGAGCTGATCTTTCTCTGCAGCTGTAAGATAAATTCTGCGATAACAAAGTGTACAGCTTTGTTATCTCGGATTCTCCAGCATCTGCTTGCAGTTCCTACTATCTCGGGCACAAATTCTGCATCCTGTTCTATTACCTTGACGTACTCGTATGAAAGGTATGAGTTGTCTGGTTAGCAAGCAAAACAATACTTTTCACTGCATCTCGGTACGTGGCAATAATAAATCAAATCCCTGTGGAATCATCTGCCGCACGAAGCGGTTTAGGCCAAACGTTGAATGTTTCCAAGAAGGATCAAGTTATGAGGGCTAAAAAGTGATCAGAGAATATGGGGACAAAGAGGGAACAGGCACTGAATCGGAAGCATGATCATATTGAATGGGCTCGAAGGACCAATTGGCCTTTGTATGCTTCAGGAACCCAAATTTTCATTTTGTGGAGTTAGGGGAGCCTTTGCAGTTGCAGAAAGTTGATATTGCTTGCATTTAGCCCTCAACAACAATACAATCTAACAGCAAAATAAGTGATTGATCGCATCCGTGCACATAACGTGTATATTGTACAGACTAGTGTGTGTGTGTGTGTGTGTCTGTGTGTGTGTGTCTGTGTGTGTCTGTGTGTGTGTGTGTGTCTGTCTGTCTGTCTGTGTGTGTCTGTGTGTGTGTCTGTCTGTCTGTGTCTGTGTGTGTGTGTGTGAGAGAGACTGTCTCTGTGTGTGTGTGTGTGTGTGTGTGTGTGTGTGTGTGTATATAGGGTCTGCAGGCGGGTTTTAATGTACTCACTGTCCAAGGAGACGAACTGCCCGACAGCCGAGGAGCCACCGCCGCTGTTCTCCACGAATTGTACCTCGGACACGATGATGTTATCCTCCAGCACGGAGCCGCAGGCTGTACACACCGCATCGCCCCGGGCCTGGTCAATGTCAATCTCCGTGCAGCCGCACGTGCGGCAAACCCGGGAGCTGGACATGGCAGCAGCTCGCCGGCCCCGGGCCTCCCGCTCCGGATACTCTCCTCAGGAAAGCCCGAGGCTTCTTGGCGGCCTAAGCGGCCCCCACTCACTGCTCCCTGCCCGGTCCCCAGGACCCCGCTTACAGCCCCCCTGCCCGGTCTCCAGACCCCGGGCCCCCGCTCACTGCTCCCTGCCCGGTCTCCAGGCCCCGGTACCCGCTCACAGCTCCCTGCCCGGTCCCCAGGCCCCCGCTTACAGCCCCCCTGCCCGGTCTCCAGGCCCCGGGCCCCCGCTCACTGCTCCCTGCCCGGTCTCCAGGCCCCGGTACCCGCTCACAGCTCCCTGCCCGGTCCCCAGGCCCCCGCTCACTGCCCCCTGCCCGGTCTCCAGGCCCCGGTACCCGCTCACTGCCCCCTGCCCGGTCTCCAAGCCCCGGTACCCGCTCACTGCCCCCTGCCCGGTCTCCAAGCCCCGGTACCCGCTCACTGCTCCCTGCCCGGTCTCCTGTGCCCGTGCCCCCGGTACCCGCTCACTGCTCCCTGCCCGGTCTCCAAGCCCCGGTACCCGCTCACTGCCCCCTGCCCGGTCTCCAGGCCCCGGTACCCGCTCACTGCCCCCTGCCCGGTCTCCAAGCCCCGGTACCCGCTCACTGCCCCCTGCCCGGTCTCCAAGCCCCGGTACCCGCTCACTGCTCCCTGCCCGGTCTCCTGTGCCCGTGCCCCCGGTGCCCGGCTCCAGGCTCCGCTCCGGTCGCCCCTCAGGCTCAGACTGAGCCGCCCGCCCGGAAGCGCTCATTCACCACCTAACGGGAGGGGGGGGGCGGATGGATAGTACGGAGAGGGAGAATAAGCAAATTACTAAAATAAAAACAACCAACATCTTCACTTTTAATTTGTCCGAATTACTATCCATATTACCGCCAAGAACTGTTTCGGGCGAAAGAGTTCATCGTAAGTTATTATTCTGTGACGTTGTTCCCCTCCCCGGACCCCTTGTTGCTAACGTCCGGAGAGCATGTTTGTGCATACCCACGTGCTGCTATTTAAAGGGGCCGCACCAAATACATGCGCTGCCTCTGCAGATGAATATACAATCTCTACAGTGTGCAAGTAGGCCATTTCGCCCATCGTGTGCACACAGACCCTCCGAAGAGCATCGCACCCAGACCCACCGTCCCTGTAACCTTGCATTTCCCATGGCCAATCCACCTAATCTACACATCCCTGACACTACAGGGAATTTAGCATGGCCAATCCACCTAACCTGCACATCTTTGGACTGTGGGAGCAAACCGGAGCACCCAAAGGAAACGCACGCAGAACATGGGAGAATATGCAATCTCCACACAGGCGCAAGGGTGGCATCAAACCCAGGTCCCTAGCACTGTAAGGCAGCTCTGCTAACTGCTGCCATTTTCTTTGGGGAAACGTTTAAGGGAGATATGCGTGGAAAGTTCTTTATGCAGAGGGCGGTGCGTGCCTGGAACGCATTGCCAGCGGAGCTGGTTAGAAGCAGGCACAATAGTATCATTTAAGATGTATCTAGACAGATACATGAATAGGAGGGAGCAGTGGGATACAGATCCTTGGAAAATAGGCGACAGGTTTAGATAGAGGATCCGGATCGGGGCAGGGTTGGAGGGCCGAAGGGGCTGTTCCTGTGCTTTAATTTTCTTTGCTCTTTGTTCTAATATTATAGCCCAACGCCTAACTGTAATTGAGAGATAATGGGAACTGCAGATGCTGGAGATTCCAAGATAATAAAATGTGAGGCTGGATGAACACAGCAGGCTAAGCAGCATCTCAGGAGCACAAAAGCTGACGTTTCGGGCCTAGACCCTTCATCAGAGACTCTCTGATGAAGGGTCTAGGCCCGAAACGTCAGCTTTTGTGCTCCTGAGATGCTGCTTGGCCTGCTGTGTTCATCCAGCCTCACATTTTATTATCGCCTAACTGTAATTCTTCTTTAGCCCTCCACTCAGAGAAAGGCCTATCACAAGAGACAGATCCCAGAACAGTAGATCAAGTCCCATGCTGTTGGCATCAATCTGGTAAAAGCCAGTTGGCCAAATAACTGAGTCAATCAGGATAGAGTATTTATATCAAACCGGTAATGTTTGTCACTCATCTAAAACATCAACCGCCAATATTCTTCCCAACAGTTGAGTGCCATGTATGCCTAGTACAGCACGTACTATGGAATGTAACCAAAGTAGTGACAAATGACTCTGCACATGCCTTTGAAGTCTGTTTTGGACACAGCAAACATCCGCTTCTGACCGTGACCATTGGCTCAGACGTGGATGCAGTTATAGAAACAGAAACATCTGTCAATGCCATTGGATCCAAAATGGACACCAAACTCATGGCATGGTGGCACAATAGTTAGCACTGCTGCCTCACACATTGATTCCAGCTCGGGCAACTGTCTGTGTGGAGTTTGCAAGTTCTCCCTGTGTCTGTGTGGGCTTCCTCCGGGTGCTCTGGTTTCCTCCCACAGTCCAAAGATGTGCACGTTAGGTGGATTGGCCATGCCAAACTGTCCATTGTGTTCAGGGATGTGTAGATTAAGTGCATTAGCCATTGGAAATGTAGGGCTGCAGGGAAAGGGTAGGGGCATGAGTCTGGGTGGGATGCTCTTCAGAGGGTTGAAGTGGACTTGTTAGTTCAAATGGCGTGTTCCCACACTATTTGGATTCAATGGAAATCTGTGAGATATTGCATTTTGATACAACAAACAAGGGCAGGGCTTATACAATCAGTGGTAGGGCCTTGGGTAGTGTGGTACAATAGAGGGACATGGGGCTCAGGTACATAATTCTTTGAAACAAGAACAGAAGCTGTTGTAAAAGCTCAGCAGATCTGGCAGCATCTGTGAAGAAAAAATCAGAGTTAACGTTTCTGGTCCTTTGACCCTTCCTCTGAACTGACGGTAGTTGGGAAAGCATTGGTTTATTTGCATAAAATAGGGAGGGGAATGGGCGAGCAAGTAAACAATAAGATAAAGACCAAAGAGAGAGAACCACAGTTGGATAGACAAAGGAGGTGACAACAAACTGGCTATCAATCACAGAAAATTGTTTGGAGCTTTGAAACACTAATTTCATTCAACAGGATCATAGAAACAGGAGTAGGCTATTCAGCCCCTCCAGCCTCCTAGACAGATCATTATCAACTCCTGATTTACTGCATCAACAGTTCTTTTGGATTTTTGCTTGCCTTCATTGCTCAGTGCTTTGACTATAAGAGTTGGGAAGTCATCTTGAGTTTGCATAGGACATTGGTGAGGCCCCTCTGGAATACTGTGTCCAGTTCTGGTCGCTCAGTTGTAGGAAAGATGTTATAAAGTTGGATTAGGAAGAAATTTATCAGAATATTGCCACCTATGGAAGGTTTGAGTTATAAAGAAAAGCTAAATAGGCTGGGACTTTTTTCACCGGAATGTATGAGGCAGCTATGTAGAAGTTTATAAAATAATAAGGAGTACACATGGAGTTAATGGCAGTTGCCTTTTTCCTAGGATGGGAGTTTGAAGTCAAGGGTTCACATTTTTAAGGTGAGAGGAGGGAGATTTAAAAAAAAACGAGGGGCAATGTTTTTACACAAAAGGTAGTGGTGGATGTGGGTACAATTACACTGTTTAAAAGACATTTGGATAAGTAAGTGAATAGGAAAGGTTTGGAGGGATATGGGCCAGGATCAGGCAGGTGAGACTGGTTTAATTTGGGATTATGTTCAGCATGGACTGGTTGGACCAAAGGGTCTGTTTCCATGTTGCATGACTCTATGATTCTATGTGCAGGTTAAGTGGGCTGGCAATGCAAAAGAATTGCCCCATAGTGTCCAGGGATTTGCAGGTCAAGTGGATTAACCATAGTAAAAACCCCGTGCAGGATTATGGGAATGGGGGCGGTGAAGGGTGAGTCTGGGCAGAATGCTCTTCAGAGGTTCAGTACTAATTCAATGCGCTCTTTCTACGCTGTTGGAATTCTGGTCTGGGGCTGTGCTAATCCCCACAAATCAGGAAATTGGACCATTTTCCTAATCAATCGCAGAAAATTGTTGGGACTTTTGAAACACTAATTCCATTCAACAGGATCATAGGAACAGGAGTAGGACATTCAGCCCCTCCAGCCTGTTCTGCCATTCAATGAGATCATGGCTAACCTGTGGTCTAATTCCATATCCATTGGCCCATATCCCTTCATACCTTTGATTAGCAAAAATTCATCTCTCAGATTTTAAAATGAACAACTGACCAAGCATCGCTGACCAAGTTTGTGGAGATTACCAATTACCTACCATCCTTTGCATTTAATATCGCTCCTGAACATTTTAGGCTATGCGCCCTAGTTCCCGAAACCCCTACTAGTGGAAAATGTTTATTATCCTGTTTTTTTCCTGTTATAACTTGAAGATTTCAGTGCATTGAGCATAGGAGTTGAAATGCCATGTTGCAGCTGTGCAGAACATTGGTTAGGCCTGTTTTGGAGTTGTACATTCAGTTCTGGTCTCCCTGCTGTAGGAGACATATTGTTAAACTTGAACTGGTGCAGAAAAGATTTACAAAGATGTTGCTGGGATTAGAGGGTTTGATTGGATTTGATTTGATTTATTATTGTCACATATACCTAAATACAGTGAAAAGTTTTGTTTTATGTGCTTTAAGGTTTGAAGTATGAGGAGTAGCTGAATAGGCTGGATACCTTGAAGCATCAGAGGCCAAGGGGTGACGTTATAGAGGTTTATAAATTCATGACGGGCATGGATAGGGTGAATAGCCAACAGCTTTTCTCCAGGGAAGGGGAGTCCAAATCTGGAGATCATAAATTTAAGGTGAGAGGGGAAAGATTTAAAAGGAACCTGAGGGGAACTTTTTCATGCAGGGGGTGGTGCATGTATGAAATGTGCTGCCATAGGGAGTGGTGGAGGCTGGTACATTTACAACATTCAAAGCCATGAATGGAAAGGGTTTAGAGGGATATGGGCCAAATGCTGGCAAATGGGACTCGCTTAATTTAGGGTATCTGATCAGCATGGGCGTGTTGGACTGGAGGGTCTGTTTCCATGCTGTACAATTCTGTGACACTATGACTTTGATCTGACCAGATCAGACCTTCTGAATTCTAGAGAAAACACACCCAATTCATATAATCCCACCTCATAACCTAACCCCTGAAGTCCACATGTAGACCTACGTTGTATTCCCTCCAAGGCCAATATATCCTTCCAAGGGTGTAGTGCCCAGATCTGTTTACAGTAGTCCAAATGGGCTGAAGGGTTTTGTACACCTATAGAATAATGTCTGCCACTCTGACAATTCCAATCTACATCAAGATGAAAGAGATCCACAATTAATGCATTGCCTTTTTCCTGTGTCCTCTGTCTTCTGATTTATTCTCTGTTCGACTGTGTAGCCATGATGTGGAGATGCTGGCGTTGGACTGGGGTGGACAAGGTCAAAAATCACATGACACCAGGTCATTATCCAACAGGTTTATTTGAAAACACAAACTTTCTAAGCTCAGCTCCCTCCCCAGGTATAGTGTGAGAGGGTATAAGACACAGAATTTATAAAGCGGAAAGGCACACTGTTTTGCTACCATTTGGGGGCATGTAGACAACTTCTACCAGTGTCTGACTTCCTTTTTCACTTTCCTAATCCCAACCACACTGATTCTACATCATCCAATCCCAATCAGTTCTTGCTAATCATAGTTATTCCATTTTGTACTAATAAAGATACCCTCTCCACCCTTTCCTTCCTGCCTGTCTTTTCAAAAAGTTACATACCCCGAATATTTAGTTCTCAGCTTTGATTTCCTTCTAACCACATCTCCATAATACCTTTGAAATCATACCCGTGTATCTGTATTTGAGTCGTTATTTTATTCTAAAGACTGCTCACACTCCAGTAGAGAGTTGTTCATTTTGAATTTGTACAATTTTTTTTCCAATTGTGACCCTATTTCCTTGTGCTTTTCTGTGTTTGTACACTCTGTGCCTTCCTGTCCTGCAGTGGTATGAATGCTACAAAATCACAAACTGGAAAGATGCAATTCAAAGAGTGTTTACAAACAATATCGCTTACACGCAAGTTCTTTACAATGTTCATAATGTGCTGACTCTTTTACAAACAATCTTTACATCTAATCTGATACTACCCAAAAATTGCATCTTTATTTTGCAATCATTGACAAAGTGTGTTGACAACTTAACACCTGAAGGTGATCAGGGAATTGTCAAAACCAAAAAAACAACTGCTCAAGGGTATAGTTCCCAGGAATTGCCTCGATGCTAGAGCACAAACTTAATCAGTCCTTGTCATTTTTGTCAGAAAATCACAACTTCAAATTGTTGTCATGCTCTCAGGACATCTGTATACTAAGAAAAGACCACATTTTTTATATTCTTTTCTTTGGATTGACCAAAATTGGAAAAGGATTGTTGTAAAAAGAGTTGATGCACTTTTAAAAACAAGTTACTGGGTTAGAAGAGAGATTTTTTAGTAGAATGAGTTTTACTTGAAGAGTGCGGGGACCAGTAGCCTGTCAAATCAAATAATGTGGCTCAGTTCCTAGCACACTCTGCCAGGGACGTGGTTTGATTCCAGGCTCAGGTAGCTCTGTGTGGAATCTACACATTCTCCCTGTGTCTGTACGAGTTTTCTCCGGGTGCTCCAGTTTCCTCCCACAGTTCAAAGATGTGTAGGTTAGGAGGATTGGCCGTGCTAAATTCCCTGTAGTGTCCAGGTGTTAGGTGGGCTAGCAACGGGAAATGTAGGAGGAGATGGGGCTTGATGGGACGCTCTTTGGAGGGTTGGAGTGGACTTGATGGGCCGAATGGCCTGTTTCCACACTGTAAGGAGTCTATGAAAACTAAGGCTCAGATGAAGAATTTGTTTTAGTTATTTGAGAGATGTGGGCACCACTGGCTGGTCACCATTTATTGCCCAGCCAATAGATGCCTTTGAGAAGGTGGGGGTGAGCTGCCTTCTTGAACCGCTGCAGGCTGTATTCTATAGATTGACCCACAATGCCCTTAGGGAGAGAATTCCAGAATCCTGATCCAGCAACACTGAAGGAGCAGTGATATATTTCCATGTCAGATTAATGAGTGACCTGAAGGGAAATCTGCAGGTGGTGATGTTCCGATGTATCTACAACCATAAAATCATAATATACAGGAGCACAATTAGAGCAGAGATGTACTCTTCTACGTTCTTAGTCCTAGACCATTCAGCCCATTGAGTCTGCTCCACCATTCAATCATGGCTGTTATGTTTCTGAATCCCATTCTCCTGCCTTCTCCCCGTAACCCTTGACCTTCTTGCCAATCAAGAACTTACCTATCTCTGTCTTAAATATACTCAATGATTCAGCTTCCAAAGCCTCTGTGGCATGAGGTCCACAGAGTCACCACCCTCTGGCTGGAGAAATTCCTCCTGTTCTTAGTTCTAAAGGGTTGACCCTTCATTCTGAGCCTGTGTCCTTGGGTCCTAGTCTCTCCGACTTTTGGAAACATCTTCTCCACATCAACTCTATCCAGACCTCTCAGTATGCTGTAAGTTTCAGCAGATCCTTCCTCAAGCGAGTACAGAATCAGAATCCTCCACCGCTCCTCATATGACAAGCCCTTCATTCTCGGGATTATTCTTGTAAACCTCATCTCACACACATACACTCACCAGCACTTAGCACATCCTTCCTTAAATATATAGATAGAACACGACAGCACAGTACAGGCCCTTTGGCCCTCGGTGTTGTGCCGACCATTGAAACCAATCTGAAGCCCATCTAACCTACACTATTCCATTATAGCCCATATGTTTAACCAATGACCTGCTACTGTTGCAGGCAGGGCATTCCACTACTACTACACATTCCAGCCCTTACTACTGTCTCAGTAAAGAACCTCTCTCTGACCTGTGTCGTATATCTATCACCCCTCAAAAATATGGTGCCCAAAACTGTTCAGATTGTTCCAAATGCGGTCGGACTTGAGCCGTATACAGCCTTAACAGGGCATCTCTGCTGTTGTATTCTACCCCTCTTGAAATGAATGCTAGCATTGCATTTCCCTTCTACTTGCCAACAGAACCTGCTTGTTAACCTTAAAAGAATCCTGAAGTAAGACTCCCAATTCCATTTGTGCTTCAGGTTTCTGAAGCTTTTCCCTGTTTAGAAAATAGTTCATACCTCACTTCTTCAGTGCATAATATCACACTTTCCACAATGTATTCCATCTGCCACTTCTTTGCCCACTATCCTAGCCTGTCCTTCTGTAGCCTCCCCACTTCCTCAAGACTACCTGTCCTTCCACCTATATTTGTTCCATTTGCAAACTTAGCAACAATGCCCTCTGTTCTTTCATTCAAATCATTAATGTATAACATGAATAGCTGTAGTTCCAACACTGACGCCTGTAGAACTCCACTAGTCACTGGCTAGCATCCTGAAAGACTCTTTATACCTACTCTCTGTCTTCTGCCAGTTAGTCAATCCTCCATCCAAGCTAGGGCCTTGGATCAAAGTGGAGTTTTAGCCTTTAGCAAGCAATCCTAGATCTAGTCTTGTGTAATGAGACAGGAATAATTAATGATCTCACAGTCAGGATCCTCTTGGAAGGAGCGATCACAGTATGGTCAAATTTAAAATACAGATGGAGCGTGAGAAGATTAAATCCAGTACCTATATCCTGTGCTTAAACAAAGGAGACGATGAAGGAATGAGGAAGGAGTTAGCTAAGGTAGAGTGGGAGCAAAATCTTTATGCTGGGTCAATTGAGGAAGACTGGAGCACTTTCAAAACAATTTTTCACAGCGCTCAGCAGAAGTATATTCCAGGGATAAGGAAGAACTGTAGGAAAAGAGAGAGTCAGCCATGGATGTCTAAGGAAATAAAGGGAAGTATTAGATTGAAAAAAAACACATACAAAAAAGCAAAGAGCAGAGGGAAACCACTAGACTGGGAAATCTTTAAAGGCCAACAGAAAGCCACAAAAAATGTTATAAAGAAAAGTAAGATAGCTAATGAGAGCAAACTAGCTCAGAGTATAAACACAGGCAGCAGAAGTTTCTATAAATATGTAAATCGTAGAAGAGTGGTGAAGGTAAACATTGGTCCTTTAGAAGATGAGAAGGCCAATTTAATAACTGGGAATGAGGAAATAGCCGAGACATTAAACAGTTTATTTTGTGTTGGTCTTCACAGTGGAAGACACAAATAACATGCCGAAAACTGATAGCAAGAAGGTTATAGCAGGTGAGGACCTAGGAGCTATCATCATCACTAAGGAGGCAGTGTTGGGCAAGCTAACGGGGCTAAAGGTAGACAAGTCTCCAGGCCCTGATGAAATGCATCCCAGGGTACTAAAAGAGGTAATGGGGGAAATAGCAAATGCACTAGTAATTATTTACCAAAATTCACTGGACTCTGGGGTGGTTCCTGCAGATTGGAAAACAGCCAATGTGACACCACTGTTTAAAAAAGGAAGTAGACAAAAAACAGGTAACTACAGGCCAGTTGCTTAACTTCGGTCGTGGGGAAAATGCTTGAATCTATCATTAAGGAAGAACTAGCAAGACATCTGGATATAAATGGTCCCATTGGGAACATCAGCATGAGTTCATGAAGGGTAGTTCATGTGGTGGAATTTGGTGGAATTCTTTGAGGACATTACTTGCACGGTGGACAGTGGGGAACCTGTGGATGTGGTGTATCTGGATTTCCAGAAGGCATTTGACAAGGTGCCACATCAAAGGCTGCTACATAAGATAAAGTTGCACGGTATTACAGGTAATGTACTGGCATGGATAGAGGATTAGTTGACCAGTAGAAAGCAAAGAGTAGGGGTAAATGGGTGTTTTTCTAATTGGTGGTCAGTGGCTAGTGGTGTGCCTCAGGGATCAATGTTGGGACCGCAATTGTTTACAATTTACAGAGATGATTTGGAGTTGGGGACTAGGTGTGTCAAAATTTGCAGATGACACTAAGGTGAGTGGTAGAGCAAAGTGTGCAGAAGACTCTGAAAGTCTGCAGAGGGATATAGATAGTCTAAATGAGTGGGCAAGGGTCTGGCAGATGGAGTAGGAATTTTTGGTAGGAATAACAGCAAAATGGACTATGTTTTAAATGGTAAAGAATTGTAGCACGCTGCTGTGCAGAGGGACTTGAGTGTCCTTGTGCATGAATCACTATAAGTAGGATTGCAGATGCAGCAGGTAATTAAAAAGGCAAATGGAATTTTGTCTGCCATTGCTCGAGGGATGGAGTTTAAAAATGGGGAGGCTATGCTGCAGCTGTATAGGGTCCTGGTGAGGCCACACCTGGAGTACTGTGTGCAGTTTTGGTCTCCTTACTTGAGAAGGGATATACTAGCACTGGGGGGGGTGCAGCGGAGATTCACGGAGTTGATTCCGGAGTTGACTGGGTTGGATTATGAGGACAGACTGAGTAGGCTGGGATTATACTCATTGCAATTCAGAAGAATGAGGGGAGATCTTACAGAAACATATAAGATTATGAAGGGAATAGATAAGGTGAAGGCTGGGAGGTTGTTTCCGCTAGCAGGTGAAACTAGGACTAGAGGGCATAACCTCAAAATAAAGGGAAGCAGATGTAGGACTGAGGTCAGGAGGAACTTCTTCACCCAAAGGGTTGTGAATCTGTGGAATTCCCTGCCCAGTGAAGCGGTTGAAGCTACCTCGCTGAATGTTTTTAAGGCAAGGCTAGATAAATTTTTGAACAGTAAAGGAATTAAGGGTTATGGTGAGTGGGCAGGTAATTGGAGCTGAGTTTTTAAAAGAACAGCCATTGTCTTATTAAATGGCCGGGCAGGTTCAATGGCCAAATGGCCTACTCCTCCTCCTGCTTCTTATGTTCTTATGTTCTTCCAGGACCATCTGACCTGCTCCTGCTCCTACTTTGTGTTTCCTTATGACATTAAGGAAAATGTGGCTGGTCTATTTAGTACGTTTGCTGATGATACAGAGATTGGTGGAGTTGTGGATAGTGAGGACTATTGTGGAGATAGTGAGGACACAGCAGGAAAGAGGACGAGGCATGGGCAGAAAAAATGGCAGACGGAGTTTAATCCAGACAAATGTGCATTTTGGAAGGTCAAGTACAGGTCGAAATTATGCAGTAAATGGCAAAACTCTCAGGAGTATTGATGCGCAGGGGTATCTGGGTGTGCAGGTCTACAGATCGCTGAAGTTGGCAATGCAGGTAGATAAGCTAGTAAAAATGGTCGATGGCATCCGTGCCTTCATTGGAAGGGGCATTGAGTATAAGGATAGACAAGCAATGCTGCTGCTTTACAGAACTTTAGTTAGACCACGTTTGGAATATTGCATTTCGTGCATTTTGGAGCCCAAAACTGCACACAGTACTCCAGGTGTGGCCTCACCAGGACCCTATACAGCTGCAGCATAGCCTCCCCATTTATCTTGGATTATCTTGGTTATCTTGGATTCTCCAGCATCTGCAGTCCCCATTATCTCTGATCAAATTTCCTCTCAGCCTGCTTCCTCACTCAAAGGGGAACCAGCTGCTTCAAGCTATCCTCATCACTGAATATTAACTAATGATGGAATTAGACATTTCTGGAATAGGTGGGACTTAAATCTGGCACTTCTGGCTGAGAGGTAGGGGCACTACCCTTACACCACGGGAATGCTCTTACTAATTGGTTATCATTTTTTAAAAATTCACTTGTGGGACATGGGTGTCTCTGGCTGGGCCCAGCATTTATTCCCCATCCCTACTTGCCATTGAAAGGGCGGGATCAGCTGCCTTCTTAAACCGCTGGACACAGACTGTTAGAAAATAGATAACAGGTTAGACAGAGGATCTCGATCGGCGCAGGCTTGGAGAGCCGAAGGGCCTGTTCCTGTGCTCTAATTTTCTTTGTTCTTTGCTGTGTTGTTCAGTCCTCCTGCCGTAGGTTGACCCTCAATGCCCTTTAGGG